>NW_001849376.1:75972-95192 GCF_000209065.1 Trypanosoma cruzi
GTCTTCACTTCCCCTCGCAAAATAGTCGCCAAGTTTTTGTGGCGGGCAAAGACAGCCTCCCTTCTTGAAATTCCTCCCTCGTATTCCAAACGACGCCCTTCCCGCTCAGCTTCAACCTGCGTTGAAGCACGAATTTGAATTTCACGTATGTATTCTCTTGTATTACGCGTAATGAACCGTACTAAGACGTCTTTGAAATTCCTCCTCAACAAGAGGAGGAGTTTGCCTTAACCTGGCAAGAATCATCTTCTTTTCCCACTCGCTAATTACCCCGCCTATCGTTAAGGCATCCGCCATCAGAGAGTATTGCCGTGAAGAACGGCACGGTGGCACAAACGGAGGGCAGACAAACTCGCTGATCGGCTCAAGTTCATCGAAGACGCTCTCGAACGAAGGCAGGACTGTACGGGTGATGAGCCAATCGTGGTCATCCACGCCTTCCCCACCGTATGCGAGTACCATAACTGCTTCCGGAGAGAGTAGGAAGAGAATAAACGGGCGGGCTTTTAAAAAATTGCCGTCAATACGTAAAAACACAAAAAAAATAAATAAATAAATAAAAAACAGGAAAAAAAAAGGTCAAGAAGAGCATAAAACGCATTTTCAAGAAAAAAAAACCGGCACCAAAGGGGAAAAAGGATTCATCTCAAACGATTTCACTTTATATTCATTTGTTTTTTTTGTTGCCTTTTCCTTGAGAAATCTGGCGCCACCCCTTTTCCAAACATCACAGACACAAAGAGAGAGAGAGAGAAATAAAAAGAGAGAAATCGACATGTCACCGCAGTCGTAACAAAAGACTTTCAATCGTCGGGATCTGTGCATTTGGCCTTGCGGGTGACTTTCTGCTTGACGCGGTGTAAGTCTTCGTCACGAAGCTCATCCGGTCCCTTCCAGCGACCCAGCTTTTTCAGCATCGTCTTCATCTCCGCAACATCTTCGGGCGAGATCTTGTCGTGGTAGCGGCGAATAAACTCTTCGGCATCCACAGGGTCAATGTGATTATGGGCTGCCTTCAACGTGTCGGCATCATACTTGAAAAATGTCTCATTCGTTTTGCTGTCCCTGTAGACAGGAACCAGTCCGGCCCGAATGGCCTCAAATATCTGCTGGCCACGAATATTCTGCAACTCAGCCTCTTCTGGTGTGTCGTTTCGATGGTACCAAAACTCAAATTTTGTCTGCTTCCATGCGGCAACTATTGTTTTGTGATCCGTATCAAACTTGCGAATGTACAGTTTGAGAAGTCTCCGGTACAGCAAGGTGGGGGAAATGGACTTTATTTCCGCAGCAGGAATGAGCGCTTCCGGCTTGGGTGAAATAAATTCTATTTTTGCACAACGAAAGGCAACCTGTCGGCGCATGTAAAAAAAAAAAAAAACTGGAGAAAAAACAAAAACATTAAAAAGAGAAGAAAAAAAAAGGCATGTGTTTATCATTAATCAAAAAAAAAAACCTGCAAAAGTAAAGATGTTCTCGATTATGTTCCGACACCAATGCGGAGGTTTTTCGGCCATTCCCTTCTTTTCATTGTTTCTTCCTTTGCCCGTGTTCGTATGTTTGTGTGCGTGTGTGTGTGTGTATCGCAATTTAGTGACGCCTCTAATCCGCCTCGTTCACTGCATGGCAGGCATGCGCTCCATAAATTGAAGTAGCCACTCCGTGCCAACCGCACGGTCTCGAAACAAAACATCCGTCTCATACGTTGACGGCAGGTACATGACCAACATCTTTTCAACCTTTCGCAGAAGTACCGCATCGGATGCAGTCGTGCACCCCGCGGCGTGGATGGCAGTGGGCAAATCATGAAGCAACACACCCTCGGCAACGAGGGACCGCCTGTTGGGTGGCCGTTTGTTTCTCCTTTGCTTGACTTCCTGTTCAGTGTTCGCTCTCTGAGCAAGCTGTGAGGTTTCTGCTGCAGCATGGGCTCGCTTTGGTACATGCGGGATCCAACGCGCGTCGTCCGGCATTAATTCCACAGAAGACCCCATTGGTGCGTTCATGGCAGCACTGCCCCCCTCACTCGCCTCCTCCGCATGCCGCGACATGTACGTTTTCTCCTCCTCGTGCCACGCTTCCCCTGCAGAAAACAGGTGATGATCGTACGTCTGTAGCGGGACGGTCGCACCCCGTAGTCGCGAACTGAACAGGCAAAAAGGCAGCGGGGAAGATGAGACCCTCCCGGCATCGGCATCCACAACAAAGAACATGTCCCGAACTCCTCTTATATTGTTTAACAGCGAATCCAATTCTTCCGGCAAAAAGGAAAGGGAGTTCACAGCCGTAAGCCGTACTTCATCCATAAACCCCAAAACCTTCTGCACCGCCGATGGATCACTACGGCACAAATTCGCGCAGCTGGAGATAAAATACTCGTCAACGCCGCAGTCCACTAAGCCCCATCCCTTGTCTTTGGCGGAACCGCAAAACATGTTCAAATGGTCCTTCCATCGTTCGAGTATCATAACCGCCTCAGCTTTGGCCTGATTGCGAATAAGCTCGAGCTCTACCCAAAAGTGACAAAATGTGTTAAATGCAAGCAGACAACGGCGCGGCACAAAGTTACGCTCCTCCTTCGAAGCGCGTCGAATAACACCCATGATCAGTGAGAGAAATTCCACACGATGCATTGTAAAGCGTGCCACTAATCGAATGTACTGAGAGTTTGTCACCTCCTTACTTACACTGCCCCACCGCATCCAGTTGATGGACAGCAGGGCAATGCGTTCCAACGCTACCATCGCCCCTTCGAGAGAAACAAGGGCCTCTTTCTTAATGTAGTCCACAATGGACTGGCGCTGCTGAAGGAGTAAACCCTTCATGGATCGGTGGGCGTAGTCTGGGTCCGCCAGATCCCGTAGCATGTAATCACAGTACGAGAGCTGCATAAGAAAATTCCCTTTTAGCAAAAAGGACGCCTTTTCGAGAACTTCCCTCGCCATTGCCCGTCGCTCAGCCTCCGAAAGAAGCGGCTGTTGTCCGAGGCAATAATCTACAAGGCTAGTCCAAGAAAAGGCCTGGTGAGGGAAGACGCTAGCCCGCATCGCAAAGAAGAATCGCACCCTTTCATAACCAAATAACTCCATACCCATGTAGGCGGTAGATCCGGTCTCTCGATCAATCAAGGATGTCCAGTGAGCCCAAAGTTCCACCTCCAAGCGACGCATAATTTCCTCCTTCTCCGACGCCACAACGCGAGAGGTATTGTTTGCCGTCAGCGTTACCGGGCGCGGAAGGTACAAGAGCCTCGGCAAAGCATCTCCGCCATGAACATTCCCGTGCATCCCTATGAATCTGTTAATTTCAACGGCTGCCCCGCGTGCGCGGACAAGCCTCTCTTCTAAGCGGCTTTCAGTCGGAGGTCTTCCCCTGTATTCTGCCTTCAGAAAGAATTCATAGTCCTCTTTGATTTCGTTTAAACCATTTAAGGGTGTTCGAAGCACCCGAATGTACATTTTACGAACCCACTCACGTCGCAGATGTGCGTCACGAATTTTTTCGCTTTTCCAGCGGATGTACTTCTTCCAAACCTCCGCGCTCGCCGGACAGTGCCCAATGTATCGCTGCAGCGCAGTCCTGAAGACATTATCCAACGTGGCATCGTCTGGACGAATAAAACGCTCCAAAAAACCCATAAATAGACAAAACAAATCAACGCTAAAACATAGTGGAAGATGACGAAAAAAACAGTTCAGGACACGACAATAGGAGCAATACGTTTCCTTTGCATCGTCCTCGTCTCCCTCATCCCATAGAAAACGTCGTCTCGCAGCCTCCTCTATTTCTCTCGTCAGATAGGCAGCCACCAAAGGCCCACTTGTCGGAAAGAAAAAGAGAGCCGCAAGCCATACATGTCTGACTGCTTTAATCGGAAATCCCGCAAGGCTATTCAGAAGTGATATCCATGACGGGGTGCTATAGGCATTCTTGTTAATTTCCGTAAGATCTGTCACCATTGCCTGTGTCGGATTTGGAATGTGCATCTCCACCCGTCTGTATCGCGTTTCATCAAGGGTCAAGAGAGGACCAAAGACAAGGGTGAATAGTACATTCCATGGCGACAGGTCACCAGCCCCACATTGCAAGTGTTTGGGAAGCGCCTCAATGCCCAAATCCCCAAGTGCTCGACGCTTCAAGGCATTAAACACCTCCTCGGGGTCACTGTAAACGGCTGACAATCGCTCCGTCTCCAGCGCCTCTGATGTCTCATTGATCCACCCAAGCAGACGCCCCACATCATCCGAAGGTGAGCCCTCAGTCTGAAGAGAGTCTTGAATTTGTTCCATAACATGTTTCTTAAGTTCATCCCTTGTCTGTTGAAGCATGGCCAAGGCGGGATGGTGGCATAGTGCCTGTTGAATCACCAAACGACACTGTTCATCGATGCGTGTGGTGGTGGCCTCTGGCATGGGGGCCTCAATGGCCTTGCCTGTGGCAAACCGCAGGCGGTTCATTAAATCCCGCAGGTTATCCTCCTCCATGTTTCCTTGTCTGCCTCTATAAAAAGATAAAGAAATAATACAAATAAAATAATACAAAAAAAAAAAAGAAAAACAGAAAAAAGAAGCAATGATATCCACTTAGCGGCGTGCATAAACAATATATGGTCCAGCAGCAAAATATTTATTTATTTATTTATTTATTTATTTATTTATTTATTTATTTATTTATTTATATACGGAAGATGCACTCCTGGATGAAGCCTTGCTCCCCTATTCCTAAAAGGAGAAAAAAAAAAAGAACAACAGAAAAAGACAAACAGTTTGATTCACTGCGACCAGCATCCCCCCCCCTCCCCCATCTGGTCGCACACTCTTTCCACATGCTTCTAAATAATAATAATAATAATAATAATAAAAGATTGAAAAAAAAGCGGCAGCCACGAAAAAAAAAAAAAATACATGTTGGGAATCTCACGCTGAAACCGACGGGTGGTCAACGAATACGACTCCCATAATATTTTGTCTTTCAGCCACCTTTCTTAGGAAGCGCACAGCCGACTCGGTTACGGAGTTCACAAAGGCTCTTGCATTTCCCATAATTTTTCCACGAAGGTCCTCCACGTCATGAATTTGCTGCGGAGCACCAACTCCGACATCACGTCCGGGTGCGACCTCACCATCCCTCACGCGCGCTCTTCCGTCCGCAGGGGTGTCCAAGAGAAATACACGAACGGAATGCCCCAACACACGGGGCAAAATCAATCGCTCAGCCCCGCCCTCAACTACACCGCGTAGCTTGTTCCGGTAACGCCTTTCAATCTCACGCATTTCCAGAAGAAAAGACCAGGCGCCCAGCAATACTGTAGATGCCACGTAGTAAAACACATGCCCTGTCCAATACCGCTCCCTCCCTCCTGATACCAGAAGAAAGCACAAAAGATTGTGCAGTGTGTACGGTACAAAAGAGATGGAGGCAATGTGCATAAAATGAGGTATCAAAATAAACGCCATTGCATTTTTTATCGTAAAATGCTGACAGCCGCAAAACAAATACACCAGCAAACGCTTCGGGGCACCGAATACCTTCACACGCATCGTACACAATGAAACTGTTATCGCAACCCCACAAAACCACGCCAAGAGAATAAACCAAGCGTCGACACCCACATTGCAGTGCGGTTTAAAGAAGAATCTCCGCACCATTACCACCCAAGCCGCGCCAGAGAAAAAAGGCTGAAGAATTAGAAGCACCACACAATTCAAAATGTAACAAAGGAACTGTTGAATCGTGGGCGGATTCATGCACTCAAGAAGGAGACGCACATCCTCCTCAAGGAAAAAGTAGATGACGTCATTCTTTGACGCAAGAGACTTCAGCGTCTCTTGGAGTCGCTCAATGGGGCGCGTCCCACGTGGGCCTTTTTTGTACTCCTCCAAGCGGACTAAAACGGCATCAATGGAAGATAAAAATCTGGAACCAACGTCCCCGGGCACTTTACGAATAGACCGAACGCTGTAGCCAAGGCGGTTTCCCGCCCGAACCTCACTTGAATCCAACCACAAACCAAGACATGAGCCAAACCACCAGCGGTGCTTCCAGTGAGCCAGTAAAAGACCAATTCGAGGAGACAAAACCCTGAGGAGACCTCCTTGCTGCGGGAACCCCAGTGGAAAAAGGCTATAAAGGATTATGTGAAGTTGAACATCAAAGAGAAGAAATAGTCGCACCAGACTGCCCCGCTTGCCCAGCACGTGCAGCCCGGGGATGGCATGCGCCGCCAAAGTCACGACAGTAACCAGCCAATAGAAAATCACAAATGCCAAGATACGCACAGCACGTGAAAGAACACGCGGCAGTGAAAAAGAGCCTCCGTGCATCACCTGCCTGATATTAAATACGTTCTCCAGTGTGGAAGTCAACAGCTTGTACGCCCCCTCCAGCACATCTCGATGTGTCGTGTAGCAAAGGAGAGACAACCGCATCCAGCACGCAAAAGAGGGGATACTGGTGTTGGCCAGCAATGCTATAGGTACAAGTGAGGGGTTGATGACACGCACAAGGGCAAGTGAGCACCGAAGAAGCGTAAATGAACACACCACTGTGTACACAAGGATCTCACCATAGATAAAAATAAGCGCCTTCAGATCACAAAAACGAATGCCTTCAAACAAGTTCGAGTGAAGCAACCTGTAAAGTGAACTCCAACTCAACCACTCCACAGGAACTGTATGAATTAGAAAACGCGCCATGCACGGAAGAAAAAGGGCAAAATACACTGCCATATATCCCATTTCCACTATCGATACACTGTCAACTTTGGACACAAAAACTGTAGCGATAAAGAGTGGCAGTAGTAATGGATCATCACCGTCCACAGCCCAGGCACTACGGTTGAAACCATCAGAAATATTGGCCCCAGTCGTCATGAGACGCGTTTGTACGTCCCCAAAATTGCCACATGTGTCATTCTCATGAACCCCCGAAAGGACACTCAGGGCCTTCAGCATAGTCAAGGGTGAAGAACCCGTACCAACTTGTGGCCGATGCCCCAAGGCCAACGCATGATCCATCTTTTTGCTTGAAACCCCCGTTGCTATTTTCCATGCCGTTTCATAGTCGTTGGAAGCAAATGACGTCTCGGCTACGAAAAATTCCAGGCAGATCAGCGTCGTCAAAAAACAAACCGTTAAAAGGCCATAGCACGTAAGTGCAATTACGTTCAAGATTCCGCGAAAATATACAACCAAAAAAGAAAGTGTTTTACGATGTGGCAGCCGGCGCAGATATTTCACAAGCCAAAAAATACACCATAATGAAAAACTTCGTCTCACATATAAAATGGACCAAGAAATCAAAGTCGAGCTTCCCAAGGCATCTACAAATAACATTAACATGGCATGGCGCATCCTAGAATTACCCTCTGAGATAGCTGTCAACTGCAGAACCCTCTCCAAGGCGGCGTTACAGTTGGAACCGCCATCAAAAAAATTCCATAGGAATGCTGCAGTCAGACGCATTATTTCCGGAACAAACTTTAGAAATGTCCACATGGCCGCATAAAACAAAATAAAGTGCAAACTGGAATGGAACACGTTTGAAGACAAATATCCCCCACCGAAATGGTCCTTTGACTTCTGCCTCAGTAAAGTGATGGCCTCGAAAACCGTTGCATTTTCCTCCGGAAGAGTAGCCGGGACCAAGCGCTGTCCTCCAATCTCCCCATCGGGCTCCTCGTCAACCTCCTCGTCGGACTCCACAAGAACGGGGTTGACGCTGGGCTGCTGCGCCGCCTCCTCCTCCTCCCCGAAATCAAGACCAAGCACGTCCCCCTCCCCCAATGCAAGCCACTCCTGCCATTTCTTCCACAACAAAAAAAGAGGGACTGCACAGAGTGTGAGCACTGCACCCACCGCAAAAAAAATCTGTGGCGAAAAGGGTCCTGACTCCGGGAGCAATTGAATGACGGGATGCCAACGCATAGCAAGAGGGTCGGATGGAGGAATGGCGTAGTGAAAAAACGCCACAATAAAGGGGATAAAAATAACAACAAGCGTATGGAGTACCGCAAAGGTCAGCATCCCAAGATATCGCTTCATGTAGTGCCTAGCACAAATCCAACACAATATAAAAAATCCGGGTGCCCCATCAGTCAATTGAAAATTGAACACCTTGGCGGCACTGTACGTCGTTCCACACACCTCACAAGAAAGTGATCGCCGATGGTACACCCAATCCGATAAACACCTTGAGTGAACATACTTCATCGAACCCTCACATGTGCAAGGGCTGACAAGCCTCCCTCTATCCCTATGACATATTCGACAAACGCCTTCTTTCGTGGACATTGGATCAAAACTAACATCGAAAATTCATACAAAACCAAAAATGAAATAAAATAATAAACAAATAAATAAATAAATAAATAAATAAATAAGAAAAGCATAAAAGAACAAAATATCTATTTATTTATTTCATTTATATTTAATATATAAGAAAGGTGTGTAATACAGGACTGCACCTACCTTTGCTTTCCCGTCGTCTCGGAGGCTACGTTTTCTGAAATGTGAAACTGTGGAAATGTTTGGATTCCCAATTCGTCTGCCGCAGCGGATAGTCTTTTATCCAATGTACACAGTAGCAGTGACTCCGTGGCCATCCCCCGAACATCACGGTGGTGGCGACGCACGTGGTATTTCAAGAAGGAAAAGAGCATCGTCCCTTCAGATATGAGAGAAACGCCCTGAAGTGATGCCGCTTTTCGTAATCGAAGGGTATGTTGAAGAGCCAAGCATGTATTCAGTATGCGCAAATCAGGATCACCCTCTTTCGCGGGTTCGTTGAGGCGTAAATAAGCCAAATTAGAAATGGCAGAAAATGTTATGCATGGAAATTCTGAAGCAAACGTTAACACAGTCACCGATGGCTGCTTCAAGAACGTCACCACACGAGACCACAAAAGGTTCCGGACAGCCCTTTTCAACTGCGTTGAAGGACTCCAAATAATTTGATAAATCTCACGCACTGTGGTAAAGGGAATAACCAAATGCTCAAGTGGTTTGCCTTCAAGATGCGGATATTGCCTTCGTATGGGTGGATAGAAATGACTGAGCGGTAAATCTTTTGCCGTGCACTGAAGAAGAAAGTTGGTGTCAAGAACCAAGAGGGTGTCGCCATGCTTTAACGCCTCATCCGCAAGCTCAGAGACCGGGCGATGATGAGCTTTATTCAAAGAAAAAAGCTTCACATATATGGAGCTGAGTGGACTTACGTAGCGCTTATAGCTGCGGAACATCTCATTCGTAGTAATTAGACGGAATTTCTTCTCGTTCTTCTTAGTAGCATCAGTGAAATTATTTCGTGGGTGCATGCGACTTGTAATGTCGTCCACAATCTCACGCAATGTAAAGTTAAAGTAAGGGTTCGCTAAGTAAAGACAATCACACAGTCCACCATAAACCGCCGCATGTTTTGGGGCGATTTCACGAGACAAGGAAAATATGCCCAGTTCCTCCGCTGTCTCCAAGGCGGCACGCCAGCGGCCTTCCTTTTGCAATGACCTCAGCAAGGCGGAAAAAAGACTCTCGTCCATCTTATGGCCCTGAGCAAGTGAGGCCGCAACGAGTCGGAACATCCTGTCGTATTCCTCTGCCAAGCCCAGGGAACGAACGATGGGTTTAACGAACATGGAGCTTAGCGGCGGGGGTGATCGGCGGTACAGCAACTGGAGTGCGTGGTCCCAGCGCCCATTCGGGGCCAGTATATTCACCAGGATTCGTGTATCCGCTAGATTATTCTGCATGCGTTCGCTGCTTGCGTAGAGAGCCATCGCGCTTTCCCACATTCCGGTAAAGGAGGCGTACACAAGCATTGAGCGTGCTCCCTCATTTGTGGTGGTGTCCACATCCTCCTCCATCACCCGTTTGATCGCGTAGAAATTACCGCTGCGCTTAAAACGTTCCAAAGCCGCACTCACTAGACGCGTCGGCGGTTGTCTGTAGCCACATGTCCCTTTAATTACACCGTAGTAGAAGAGCGAGGTGCTCCACGACGTCTCCATCTTTGAGAGCCCGTGGTACAATTCTTCGGTCGTCGGCTGATACACGCCGCGCAGCAGTTCACACGTTTTGCGGTAGCTGGAAAGAACATCCGCCCACGAGGCGCAACCAGACGACGCCACCAGCAGCGGCAGGGCGACGGCCCCCTGTGAACCCCTTTGCATCTAAAGAAACATTGCAGAAACAAAAATAAAATAAAAATGCAAAAAAAAAAAAACAGGCGTGGCAAACACCCGCCCAAAAAAAATAAGCCACAACGCATTCGGTTGTGCTCCCACGCTTATAAATTTTAAAAAAATAAAAAATAAGAAAAAAAAAAAATGCGGTTGATTTCATTTTTCTTTTCTTCTTCTTTGCTCTCAAAAGCATCGCCTCTCCTACAAAATCCCATAAACACAAATTTTATTTAAGGATATGAGAAAAAAAAAAAAAAAAAAAAAAGAGGGGGCGGATATATGAAGGCCAGAATAAGCGCGTGTGGTGGCCCTCCTAATTACATCCAATAAGTTTCAGTGGGGGGAAAAAACCATCCAGGCACACATGTATACATAAATACATATATATATACAATAGGTTCGTGAGTAAATAAAACATGCGTACATCAAAGGCGGTTAGCCAAAAATGAACCAAGAAAAAAGGTGGTAGAAAACAAAACGCCAATGCGAATCCATAAAATACGGATGCAAAGCAGAAGCACACACAAATATATATATTTATAGATATATAGATATACATATAGATAGATATAGAGGAAAAAAAAAAAAAAAAAGAGGAAGTGGTCCATGAAATTGGGGGTACGGCGTGAGAAAAGATAATTAAAAAAAAACAAAAAGCTGTGGTAAACAGCAAGAAGCATTGCATACCATTTTGGGCGCTACGCCAGTTCCATCTCCATTTCATGCGTGATGGCAAGAAGCAGTTTTTCCTTAAAGAGTTCGTAAGTATCATAAGGCGGAACAGTCACCAATGATGAACACGACTGTGCCCGTGGAAGATGCTCCGTACTCTCTGCATTCTCGGTCACCCTGATCTTGCGGATGAGGGGAAGTCTTTTCTGTCCGCAGGCAAAACAGAGAAATGAAGAACGCTGCTCCACAGTGAGCTCATCCATAATACGCCAAAAGGCCTGCTCCCTTATCCCATTCAACTGAACCTCAATGGACTGCCGCATCAGGTCAGGCGTTAGGTCGGAGTCACCGCAGACCATCCGCTCCAAATCCCGCCACGAGAGACAGCGAATAACACGTTTGGGCAGGACAGACCACATCCCCTCGCGGATCGCATTCAACTGCAAATCCATGGAGTGCGTCAAACAATCTTCCGCCAGCCGACGGCATTTAAACACCATGGCGTTCTCACTCTCGCTTTTATTTTCCAGTGATTCCAGCACCGCGGAAAGGTTTGGAATGATTTCCTCCGCCATCCCACTCATCAAAAAATCGGCATCTTCCATACTCTTCTCCACCACACTATCAACATATTTGTAGTAGTCCTTTACCGTGAGCGTGTCCTCCACAAGATACTTCCACACAAATGGCGAAAAATCCAGCGCCAAGGGCGTCTTCGCCGCCGCCATATGGCCCATAATTTTTCCAAGAAAATTCAACAAAATAAGATCATATGCTGAGTTGGCAGAGCTGTCTGGAACCAGCGCAATTCTCCTTGAATTGTTCAGGTAACGACAGAGCGGGTTCCTGTGGTAGTCTGTGTGGGGATAACACTTATCCGGGTGTGCCATAAGCTCCTCACTAAGGAAAGTCCACAACTGCCTGTATGGTCCTCCGAGATCATGTGGGGCGTGTCCACTGCCGGCGATGTATAAGTTCACCTTAAACAGCGGACTTTGTCGAAGTTGCTTATCCGTGAAAGACCCAATCTGTTTGTATATCTGCGACAGTACCGAGTGCTGTAGAGCGACTTCGGGTGTACGTGGAAGGGTGGAATATAACTCCGTGATACGCACAGTGATGCCCGGCGGATTGTTGTTTTTCTCAACAGGTGGAATACTTACGAGAAGGTTCCTTCCAAACGGCCGGCGCACAATGTGCTTCATGAGCAGAAATGCACACGACAATCGACCATTCACAACTTCGCTGTCCAGGTCAATAAAACGACGTGCGGTAGCCATGCAGCTCTCCGCAACACGAATAACCTTGGTGTGTTCCTTCCGCTCCTCGTAGCTCAGATTTGACAACTGGGGATAACGGGACAGCAGCTCGGCCTCCGGACTCAAAATCCCGACGGAAGAGAATGCAGAAAAAGATGAATTGCTTGTCTGCATCTTCAACATTGTGGAGTCTTCCGTATCGGAAAGATAGGATGCCAACTGTTCATAAAAGGACAATGGTCGAACTGGTAGTACACTTTGAAGCGGCTGCTCACCATACGTCGTGATCTGAACACGCGTGAAACGTCCCGATAAGTCGGAGTAGCCATCAGGCACATATCCAAACTGTGACGCATCGAGTGCTACCCGCATGCCAGTACAAAAACCCGTAGACATAAATGCATACAAAGCCATTTCCCCATGTTCAATAGGAATGGGGACAAATGGACCATATGCCCCATTCACCGACCAGGCCACCAATTTCTCATTCATGTCAAGCAAGCACCCTATCACTGATCCAGGAACCACCTCTTGTCCGGGTTTGTACTCCTCCTTTTTATTCTTTGACGTCAGCTCATTCCCCGTGAAGGCAAAACTGCAGGTATCACTTCCAACGTGCAGGCTTGGAACCTCCGTATGTTCTTCCGTTCCCCATCCAACAACAAATGGCGCGGTCAGTCGATCTGGTAATGTAACCTCGTAGTAATATTTACCGCGCGTGCGCGCCGCACAAGAACTCATGACTTTACCAACCTTCAATAATCCCTCCACAAATTCACCAAATGCACAATGTGCCTCAACAGGTGGAACATCACGTATAGCCATCTCTTCCCCCACAAGATCCACTGCCTTTGGTAACGGCACTCCCTCCGTGAACGAGTTCGACATATCTATCAAACACTGCAGTGGTGCCAAAGGGATGTTACGAATGGTATCTTTCAAAAGGGACTTTTCGACACTCATGACAAGTTCCACACCGGCGGCAACGTCTTGACGGCTCTCGGAAGAGTTTGAAAAGCTTGGAACGTTCCGATCAACCCACGTCAGCAATAAAGAAAGAAGTTGAGTATAAACGTCGTGAAATCCATCCCGGTGTCTCTCGACAAATCCAATGACATTCTTCAAAAGATGGCGACGGTAGTCGGCACCACACTGATGCGTAGCTGCAACCACGGCATGAAACAAATCCCAAAGGAGACTTGGAAAATGAGTTGCAACCCCATCTCGAAGAAGTACACTCTTTGTAATGAGCAACGAGAGCGTCGTGGAGTCCCATGGCTTCGTATTGGGGTCCAAAATAAGGTGCAACGTCTCATACACGGTGCGCAGCAATTGCTCTGTGTCGGCATAGGTTGAAATAATCTGGTCGGTCAGCGGGTGAGAGTGGTAGTGAATGATGCACTGAAAGGCATCTCTCCCCACTTCCCCGCCCTTGTAGAGGATTAAAAGATACAAATGTCGGGCAAGCAGCACAACAAGACGGTGCATCGTCGATGCCATGTCCCGCTGTGGAGCCGGTGGTATCACGGGGTCCTTGCATTCTGGAAGAGGCTCAATTTGCGCCAATTCAGTTGTGGGAGAAATAAACGTCACTCGGCGAAATGTATTCACGACAAATGAACCCGCTCTGTCATTCCGTGGCTTCCATTCGCCCAAAACACGCTGACCCTCCGTGTCAATGACCCCATCCATAACAACAACAAAGACGGGTTCCTTACTACTGGACAGCATTGACTCCACCTGCTCCACAGCAGCCTCAAACGTTGGATGTTTGTCCCCTTTTTGAAAAAGAAATCCACTGCATCTTTTCGAGCCCGCCGCATGATAAAGACAAAGACGCACAGTCCTGCTGTACCGCATATATTCCCCAAAAACAACGCACTCCCTGGATCCGGTGGGAAAATTCACAGTGGCTAAACCCGTACAGTCTGCCATAAGACGAATTGAAATGGAGCCGTTGCTTCTTCTCGGTATGATGATTTCCCCCTGCCACTCTCCCTCGAGCGTGGTATTTTTTGAACGATGCTCCAGATCCGTCACGCGCAACGTATGCTCCAGCAAGTTACAGGGCAGGCCATTGCGGATGGTCCACCAAGGCTTACCGCCCGACTGCTTGACTGGGATACAATCCACCATGTTTAGCAGGGCTGTTGAAGAAATATCGGCAATATCCACACCCCTGAAAGAATTTGCCGATTCCACAGAAAAAACTTTAAAAATTTTACCGCGATGTGGACCCTCCATAGAGCACATGAGCATATTTCGCTTTGGTTTGCATTGATGACTTCCAATAGAAAGGGATGGAATAAATCCTGCAAGACGCCTGTTCCCGGTCATGACACGAACACAGTTGCACGTCACATCCACCGCAGTACGAACCTCCTGAATAAATTCAATGGGTGCATCATTGCTAATCTCCACGGCGGCCATTGGGCCAAGTACACTCAAAATTGCCGGGCTGTGAGACAAGACAAGTGGCAAAAGCGCTTCATTCTCGCAAAGGCACGACAGAATAATCAAAAGCCTGGAAATAACAAACCCATCACTCATTGTAACACCTGCTTCGTCAATTTCGCGATGAAGCAGACGCTCCTCAGCAATGGCGTCAAAGCGACCAGTTAAGAACTGGGAATAGGGAACCCATTGCACCACATTGTCCAGAGGAAAATGAAGTGCCACCTCGTCCTTTTCAACAGCAACAACTTTGCACTGCACAAGATCCTTCTTCACAAAGACGTATCCCAATGCACCCACAGCAGGCGGACTTTGAGACGGAGACAACGGAACACGACAGTGTTCGGGTCTTAGCAATCGCACCCTTCCTTGGCACGAGACGCGCAAAAACGTATCCGTCACTTCTTCTACGACAGCAGGAATTGTTTGATTGGTCTCGGGGTAGATGGAAACAACGACATTCTTTCTACCAAACAGCACAAATCCCACCAAGTTAATGGGGTTGTCCAGGTGGGAAACGGAAAAGGGCTGTGTGCCAAGGGTCACCCAGTCACGTCGTATAGTGGCAACCCCCGACACGGTGTCTACTTCTATGGTGATGGTCGAGCCACGCCGGAAGCCATACGGAGAAAGACTTGGCGAGTTGAGCTTTCGGCCCAGCGAGGAATCGCTGCAAAGAGAAACGATACTGGCCGCCCCTGAAATACATCGCTCCCGAAGCATTTCGACAGAAACGGAGGTAACATCCTCGGCCTCGCCAAGGCCGATAAACATGGGAGTCTCAGGGCAAAGAGGTTCACCGTTCGATGTGTCCACCATAACCGTAAAGGTGGCAATCTTCTTAAACACAATGCCCCACATTGCCACCGCATTGTTTCTCTTCGCCTCCGCAACACAATTCATGTGTTTTTCCAGCACACGACAACCACACTTCTTCAAATAGAGCGCGGTGGTTCCGGGAATCACCACTTTCATTCCCAGCGCCAGAAACTTTGGGGGAGAACTGGAGTAAACAAGAGGGTCGGGTCCCATTTCTGTAAAGGAATGATGTGAGTGGATACAGAGCGTAAAACAAGAATGGCACAAGTTGTAATCAACGCATTCATTGCATTTGTACCAAACACGAGAAGTCAAACGCGTCTCGAGGTGTTGTGTGACACACCCGTCGCAGTTCCGCTTAACATTTGAAAAGCACAGCGCAAAATGTGGCTGCTGCACAGTCGTGCGTGTTGCCGGTCGATCCCCATCGGATGGTAAAAGTACCGCGACAGCATCTGTATTATACAAGTGCACAAACGGAAAGAGTTCAGTGTCCTTGGGTAAATTATCAAAAATAAGACCTACCAAAACCTCCTCCTGGTTTACACCCTTGCGATAGGCATGCATAGTGCCCTCATCGCGATCAATCTCAAGGCGAACAATATCCCCACTTACAAGTATGCAGCTTGGGTCAGCAATAGTCTGGAAACGAGTCCCTGGGTACAGGTGACGCAGCCTCCACGGTGCATCGTCCATGTCGTGTATGGCCCACACCTCCGGATTGCCCACATTCAGATCCCGTCGTTTCCAATCAAAGGATGCAACACAAAGCCCTACGTAGTATCCACCGCCCAATATCTGTCCCGTGTGTCCCCGGATAAGCTGGCAGCGTAAGTTAAATCGTCCTGTGGACGGAACAGCGGGTTCAGCAATCGCAATAAAAGGCGTTGTGGTATTTTCCGCTCCACTTGGTACCGTTGCCAAGCGGCCGCAGTAACGAGGAGAAAAATAAAAACCGGGATGCGACAGCACGGCGGAAAACGTGTAATCCACAGGAATGCGTGGGGATTCCAAAAGATGAATATTCTGAGAGAGTCGCTGAATGCTGAGAAATTGCGTGACACGAACCCCATGAAACAAATAGTCCCATTGATCATTCTCATCCTCCAGTATATTTTGTCGCTGTTGTGTTTCCAGCAGAGAGAGTGCCTGTGTCGTGACAAGAGGGGCAACAAGACGGCGAAGGGCAGACACCAAACTGGAAATGCACCGTTCAATGCCTGACAATGACACCGATACATCACTGACGTCAAATGCCCCATTCGTACCCAAAAAGGACGCCGTGCGAAGGTTGTTAATGTGCTCGTAGTACGCCAAGTTGCCAACAGAAAATTTGACCCGCCATTGTGTCAAACGACGAACAGTCACCAAAATTTTCTCGCCATTACGGCAACAGAGCTGTAAAACACGCGGATCCGGTGTACTCCTAAACAAGGCTAAGGTGACGTAAGGAAACGCTGCCTCATCCAATTCCTCACAAAGCCCATCCGCAACCAAACGCTCAAATGGCTCCAATGTCAGCATGGAACGCAATACATCCACCGAAGCAGCACTGAGGAGAGTTGATGATGAAATAGGCGCCGTCATTTCCCCAGGGCTTATGGAGACGGAGGCATCGTCGTTGTAGAGTTGAACAAATGGTACCAAATCAACATTAGAGGGAATGTCCGTAAACAAAGTCTTCAGAAACTCATTATCACGATGAAAGCTCACCGTTTGCTTGTCACAGTCAATTACAACACGAATGGCGTCTCCACTGCCAAAGGTCCGATGAAAAACATTTGGTTTAACCGTTGGGTTTGTGGCATGGGGCAGTTGAGGTGAAATATCGTGTAGCGCCCACACAACCGGTGGCTTTACGGCCTTCCAGCTCTGGGAGTTGCTTGATGGCGACAGAGGTGTCAGGTTGGCCACCGCAATCCCAATGTAGTACCCGCCCTTAAGGGAGTGCCCCTTCGACATCCCTTTGCGGAAAACGCGTACCGTAAAGGACACCTTTCCTGTGCGCGGGATAATATTTCCCAAAACAATACTTCGCTGCGCCTCAGGTTGCATGGAAGCCACCTGCACATGTGAGATGGTCATACATCGAGTATCACACTGCCGCCAGTAGGGGACAAATGGAATTTTACCCCGAGTATCCAGCGGCACTTTTGCGTGTTCAAACAGGGTCTTTACCAGCTTTGTTGAGGCGCCCATGTCTTGCACATGAGGGATGTGTGGAAGAAGTTCTGGAAAAAAACTAATGGTCGACATTTGTATCGAATGCAAAGGCAACATCATGAGAACTGTTGCCGCATTAAAGAGCATCTCACCAATCACCTCCGGAAGTAAATAGGGTTTGCCAATCTGTAAAATGTGACGTAGCGCTGCAATGAACTTCATAAGCGATGCTTCGGCGATGGAAAGAACCACAGCCTGCTCAACGCGACTATCACAATTTTCCACTTTAGTCACACCAATGTCCATAATAATTGACGCCACCTTGTTGATGCTGCGGCAAACCAATTCACAGCAATTTATAAGAAACGTTCTTGCGCAGGATTTACCGGAATCCCGCATGGTGCAGGCACGAGCACAAATGTAGTGAAGAACAATCTCCGCGGTAGAAGCGATGTTGTAACAAGTTGGACGCCCACTGATAAAAAGAGCGGGGTGCAATCTGCGAAAATCGTAACAAAAAGCGGTAGAGCCAAAGTTCACCGTAAAACCTGCGCGTTCGCGGTTATTGATACGAATGACGGGGTAGAGTGCCTCAGTCTTGTCGCTCACAGTCCCCATGAATGAAACAAAGACACCGTTCAGGGTTAAAAATATTCTTCGCGTTGTCGCCACAACACCGCAGCCAATCGTGTCACCCTCTTCAAAAGGCGGGCAAGAGATGTCGTGGGTGTCACCGGAATTCTCGTAAAAATACGCCACATCGACCCCGCGATCCATCCCGCCCCGGCAGTGGCCCAGGCCCAAGGCAAAAATGTGGCACGGCGATGTGAGTGTCACCTCATAATAAAATACGCGGGGAACGCCACCGAACCAAGCCATGAGTCGTGGCAAAGGCCAGGCCTCATCCGCACGCAACGTCAATGGGCCGGCAACGGCCTTCTCAAAGGTGATGCCCTCTTCTGAAAGAGAAAGTTGCAAATTTGGAATGGCAATAGAAAATCCATTTGGCAGAATGCAGTTTATCGACATGTGCTCCGCAATACCAATCATTTCATTCCATTTATTCGGCCTTTTTGCTGCGCCCGTAGCATCACTTTGATGACGATGGTTACGCCATGAAGACATCAACGGCACGTTGCATGTGAACAGATTCATCTGTTCCTCCAAATGTCCAAGGATACCTGCCAGCTCATCCTCATTCCCGTTGCACTTAAAAAACTCACAATCCACTGCATCCCACGGATGGCACATAATGGCCAACAGTAATATCGTGGAAGGACCATTCTCGGCTGGTGACGTCAGCATCGCCTCTGCCGACATCTCCCTGGAACAGTTATTCATTAGGAGAGATTCACACGTCTCGAGAACAGAATGAAACGCCATACGCACTCGCATTTCCAACTCGGTACCCGAACCCACAAGACTCTCAATCATGTGCTTCCCACTTCCTTCTCCAGAAAACAGCCAGAGGGTCTTAAGTACCTCGTGAAGCATCCGCTTCTCCTCCTTCTCAAGTTTTGAGAGAAGAGAAGAAAGGAGTTGCAGTCCACGCACTATACTCAGCGCGGAAGCTGTTCGTTCCACCAAAATGTCTTCGAGTTCCTGGGGAGTGATGCCTTTAGAAAGAAGAGCTCGCACCTGGTCCAGTGTATCTTGATTCTGCATCACCCCCCTCA
>NW_001849377.1:0-1370 GCF_000209065.1 Trypanosoma cruzi
AGGGGCTCATCTTCCGTTGGTGTTTTGGGCAGCTGTTCCTGTGGATTCGGAGCGAGTGGCCTTGTTGCCTTTGCTTCGGACGGCAATTCAACACGAGGCACTGGTTCCGGCTGACCCGGTGTAACTATGGTGCCCTCTTCTTGACGGGGTAAACCGTCCTTAGAGACATCTGCCACCACACCATCCTTAACAGTTTCGGTAAGTAAAGATTGGCCGTCCAAATCGTCAGACTCCAGGGAACCACCTTCACTTTCCTCAGTATCTTTATCCGTTGGATCCTCATTAGCACCAGGACTCTCAGATAGGACAGGAGGCTGAACACCAACCCCAACTCCATTTTTGCCGGAAGTTCCACTATCACCAGGAGGAACATAAACATCATCGGCCGCAACTCCACATAAGCCGCACCACAGCACGCAGAGGGCACACACCAGCAGCACACGGCCAGTCATCATCATCGCCATCACTCCTGTCACTTGCGTGCCGCCCTCAGCACAAACTAACTCCCCGTCAACGCAGCGAAAGGGAAAGGAAAGAGGAGGCACAGTCACACAGCCACGCACCGTCCCATCCAGCGATGAGAGTCACGCACCACAACAACAACAAGAAGGAGGGCGCAGTAAAACGACAACAACACAAACAACAATGAGCGCTCATCGCCCACGCCCCTTCCCCACACTCCCACTGTTACCGTCAGCGTTGCTCCCTCCGCATACACTCGTCGGCACGGAAAACCCCAGTGACACTAGGCACGGCACAGACAGAAACGAGCCACTGGGATTCACCAAAGGGCAAAAACAAAACAAAAAATGGTGAGGCTCCGGCAGAACTTAATTATGACCCACACAAACAAAAAATTAATGAAATATATTTTAAAAAGAACACACTGTTCCACGAGTCCACACAACATCCCTCACATTTCATGCGGCCTCCGGCCTGTCCCCTCCACTCCTCCTTTTGTGCAGTCGGTGGGACTGCACAGCAGTGAGGTCTGCACCGCGTGTGGGCAAAAAAATCAAAGAAGAGGGGAGGCACGTCACTCATGACGGCATGCAGCAACCGAACATTAAAGAGAAGAAAAGAGCAGGAGTGATGATTGTCCCAGTACAAAAACAGCAGCAGGCAATGATAATGTAACATCAAAAAATATATAGATATATATTATAGAAAACAAACCAAAAAAAGGACCGCGGGAAAAGCGGTAAATATTCTCCATGAGGAGCCGCACATCCACACCCTTTGGCTCATGAGCCTTCCACGACTCCACACAGTCCCAAAAGCAGAAGCAAAAACGCCCGAGACACACATCCATGGACGGTGCTTTCGCCAACTAAACCAATGGACATCAACTCGGTGATATTCTCCGAATC
>NW_001849377.1:1470-7050 GCF_000209065.1 Trypanosoma cruzi
AACACGCAAGGCACTCATGCGCATAATAAAAAGCATGCTCAAACACAACGCACAAGAGCATAAGTCCATACTGAAAAGAAGTGGCCTTTCACTGCGGTTGTATCTCAGTGTGTGCGTAAACAGCGAGACGGCAGCCACAACAAATTCACACACCGCCAACAGTCATCCACCAATGCACGAGGAGAAGGGACACACCGCCACCGCCTCCACTTCAATCCCACGGACAACGGCATACGGCCACAGCCCCGCAGCAAACAAACACAACGCACACGGAGCGAGCAATCACCCAAAGAGCCACACGCAGAAGCGGATCCTCATCCATCCATGACGCGGCAACAACATTTCCAGCCATCCCACCCACAATGGGATTCGGTGCCCGACTCAAAGCGGTCATAGGCGGTGCATCACGCCTGCAGGAAAAGTGACTCGCGGTGCGTGCTCCCTCTCCTCCCCTCGCTTCATGCCCACAGAAGGAGGCGCCAGCCACCCGCACGCAATAAAAAAGAAGCATCCAAATCGACTGCAATGTGTATTTTGTGTGTCTGTGTGCGTTTGCCTGCAGCAGCACAAGTCGAAAAAATAAAAAAGAGGAGCAGAGCATTTAAAGAGACACGCAAAAAAGACTGTACAGCAAAAGTGCATGGCAAAAATAAGTAGAAAAAAACTGCTCAAGCTCATGATACAGGACTGCAGACCAAGCAGCGGCAATTCATAAAAGACTTATTCAAAATAATTAGAAAAAACAATTCCCTTTCATCATATTTTAACCCCCTCGCACAAAATAATCATATTTTTTAAAAAGTCGTCCTTTATTACTGTTCTACACAAAAAAAAAAAAGAAAAAAAAACACATACAAAAAAATTTCACTGTTTACCGTGCGCGCCCACCAAATCGTTTGCATATTTTGTCCGAAAAGAAAAATTAAAAAGACGACTACGTGTGCTTCGACCGTCCGACCCTCTGCGTGTCCGCACATCGTTTATATTTCATGGGTCATCTGCGTGTTGGCGCTCCCCTCAGTCCTCTCATCGGCGCGTGAGTGCGGCCCGCAGAGCACAGTCACTCGTGTGTGTGGGGACTGAGAGAAGCACGCAGACATGACGGGAGTCGCGTCACTCCATCGGGAGAGTGAGCGCAGCAAAAGAAAAAAGAAATCTTAAAAACACGGCGGCAGGGTGTGGCTGTGTGTGTGGCGCTGCGGGTGTCTGCCCGCCCTGACCGCAAAAACAAAACAAGAGGGAAGAAATATGTGCTCCGCCCCAGTGGCCCTCGTCGCACGCCCACACGTCACGGCTCCCTCAGCGCGCCGTTCGTCGCCGCCCCTCCTCATGCGTGCAGCAGGCGAGGCGCACAGGGCCGTCGTCATGAGCGTGTCGGTGGGTGTGCGAGTGGAGCAGTTGGGCGGGGAACACACGGCACCCCTCACAGGAAGAGTGCAGCAAGAAACAAAAGAGGGAAGAGTAGAAAAGAAAAAAACGTCCATGGTGGTTGCCCCAAGGCAACAAGCAAGATAAGCGAAATAATTAAAGCAAAAACAAGAAAAAAAAAAGGAAGTGGAATTAACAAAACTCATTGAGTATTGCTGGGATGCCGCTCAGTTGTTGCTCCACAGAATTTCGCAAATTTGCTCTCCCCAATTCATTCAACAGAGAGCCGCAGTGCCCCACAGCCCCGGCAGAAGAAGCAGCAACAACACCCGAAATACACACACATGCACAGTGCTGTCACGGCTCAGACCCATGGACAGCAACTCCGCAATTTCCCCGGTGAAGGTGTCGTTGTCCGAGTGTCGTGCCGCGCCTTTTGTTGAGGGGATCCCTTCGCCTCCAGGCGTGGTGTTTGTATTCTCCGGTGCGGTGTCGACTGTCTGTGGCACCTCTTCGCCGTTTTCAACGGGAAATTCGGCTCCCCCAGTCCGAGAGACGTCTTCGGTGTTCTCCGCGGATGTCGGTTCGGCGTTACTCTTTGAAGGAGTGAGGCTGCTGTCTGAGCCCATTGCTCTCTCGGAATTTCTGTCCCCCGCCTCGAGGCCGAGGCTTTGCTCCGCGCCAGTGGTTCCGGTTCCAGTGGACCGCACGTCGTTGTTTTCAGCGGAAGGCTCAGTGCTTTTTTGCACTTGGTGCTCACTGTCAACTGTTTCGGTGGCCGTTTCCATAAACAGTGACGAAGCCACTGAAGACGTTGATTTGCCACTCCTGTCATTTGCTTCTCCATCCTCCTCTGGCTGTGGTGTATCATAACTTTCAGAGGATCCTTCGACATCATTGAACTCCGTTGACTCCTCTGACTGTAGGTCTTGTGTCTGCACATCTGAATCCCGCTGCATCGATTCACTGCCTTCATGCGGCGTGGCTTGCTGAGACGTTTCGCCTTCGGAAAGCTGGGCATTGTCCTCTGAACGAGAATTCCCTGCGCTCTCCGTTGCGGTGGCAAGTTCGGAAACAAATGATCCCGCGGCAACCGTGGAAGAGGACGCTGCAGGCACCAGAATATGGACGCTTTCTTCCTCTTGTTTTTCAAGATCATCCCCAGTCAAATTCTCATGGCTGGTGACGCTCCCTTCACTCCTTGACTCGGGAGCAACCGAGTCGTCTGTGCTGGCCACCTGCCCTTTAGACTGTTCTGTGGATTGTTTCTCGACACCCAGTGATGGAATAGTGACTTTGCTGGCGTGGAGTTTGTGCAGATCATTTCTCCACAGTTTCTCGTTGTACAGCATGACGTTCGTCACCGTCACATGGCCGCCCGTTGCACTTTGGTTCTTACTGTCCCCACCGATGTAGAAGTGTGAAATCCTGTGCGAGTCAAACAGACTCTCATTATATTTCGTGTGGCAAATTTCCTCTCCATCCACAAAGACAGTCCATTCATCATCATCATCCATTCGCAGTACCACCTGATACGTCCTGTTTGGTTCCCACTTAACAAAATCCTCCACATTACCAGCAGGATCCTCCGGTATGGCCAACCACTTCTTGTCATTGGTGTACGACAGACCAAAAAGTACCGTGCTGTCGGTGTCATTCATCCTCACGCCAATCAAAGGGATGCTGTCTTCCTTCGGCACCTCGTGGATGGACACCGTCGCCACAAGAGTAAACTCGGTGTTCGCAAAGTAGTACGGCACAGTCTGCCCCATGTCGCCAACAGGCCACTCCGCCCCTGCCCCGGGTCCTTTGAACGTCCATCCATTGCGAACCCTTGGCTCCCCATTCGTCACGGTTGCATTCACGCCGAGGAACTCGTCCTTCCAAGTGTTCTCAGAGAAGTTACCAGACAAGAAGCCAACAAGCCCATCAGTGGGAACAGTACCTTTACACATACCCTTTTCTATCGGATCAACAGTGGCGCTGGAACCGGAACGGCATGATTCAAAGGCGCTGTCCAAATCCTTCCATTTCTTCACAACTTCCTTTATCCGCTCCAGTTTCTCGGTCAGACGCACGGCGACAAGACTGTATGATCCGTCATCACCCTTCTTGTTCTCGTACAGTGAAATCAACTCATTATTCTTCTTCATCAACAGCGAGCTGGCGGCGGCGTCATCTTCTTCACGGGATACCGGCCCAACATCATACACACGTGCCTTGTCCGTCACCCAAAGATGGAGCCGACCTTTTCCAACTATATTTTCCTCCTTCGGATACACCGGCGCGGTGATGAGCATCACCTCCCTTCCCTCAATGATTGCGGTGGTGGATCCACTCTGGACACCGTGCCCCTTTCGATTGTGTGAGTTGCCCCACACGCGGGTAATTGGTTGGAAGTGTCCATTCCAATTGACTCCATGCGGAGTGGACATGTAAACGTCATAGTAGCCTCCAGCACAATGAGCCATCATGAAGAGTTCTGCGCCGTATTCGTATTTTTCCCACTTCACAAGGGTTGGATCCCTGCAGCCGTTACCAGGCGTCTCGTATGAAAGATCCCATTTGTTCTTTGACGGGGTAAAACTCATAGACAGTAAAAAGCTCGTTCCGTCCTTGCCTTTGGCCTGCATGGGAAACACAAGCGTGCCGTCACGCATCACAACACCCGATCCTCCACCGCCAATTAACTCGGTCAAGAAACGAGATTTTCCTTGAGGGTTCACCAAATGGGTCTCATTCCATCTGATTTTCTTCTTTTCACCCTCATCAGCGACAGTTCCCTTCACGAGTAAAAGACCCCGCTCATTCGTACCTTCAACCTGCGGCTTCTTATGGCTGTAGTTTCCCAGGAGCATATAAACACTGTCCCCAAGTACAAGTGTCGTTGGTCGCATTATGCCGTTTCTGATGTTGATACCATCAGAACCTTCCTTTAGAAGGTCTGCGCCAAAGGTACTCGCATCTGCCGTCAAGATCTCCGTCGGACCAGAATCAACATTTAAACCAAGGTACTTTGACGCAATCCCAGTAAAGCCGACTTCGCTGCAGTCGCCTCCATCCCTGCAATGGGCTTCAGCAATAGCAAATAAATGACCCTGCACTTCAACAAGGCTGGGAACGCGGAGCGAAGCACTTTCGGTATTGATCTCAAAGTCCTTCCAATTAGCAAATGATATCGACGTCGTCCCTGTGAACGGATCAATGATACTCCTTGTTTTACTTCCATCAGCGGCTACAGCTTCACCAGTGCAGCACATCACAAGTAGGAGTAGCGGCACCGCAAAAGTAAACACATGCCGGGAGATATTGGGCCTCTGCGGCTCACTCTCTCTTCCTTCCCTCCTCCTTCCGCTGGATCCGGTCACGCGGCGACGGTTGTTTGTGCGGGGTGCCTTGACTGCAACAAAACGTGAGAACATATAAATATGTGTGTGTGGGCGGTGTGTGTGCTGTTGGTTCTTTCAGTGCCTTACAATTTCACAGTAGCGTTTAGCGATTGTTTGCTTGCTTTCCCAGCGTGTGTGCATGTAGGAGGGAAGAGAAAAAAGAAAAAAAGCCAAGTAAAGAGGTGAAACAGTAACCACCGCCATCCACACTGTGAGTGGCATCATGATCCTCGTCGCGGTCACTCCCAACCACAACAACTCACGCACATAGACACACGGAACAAGGAGTAGGAACATTGCACCGGTATACACAGCGACGGCCACCACCAGCAGGAGCCACGGCGGGTGTGTTGTTCGTCACGCGTCAGCACACACCAAGCGAAGTACACACACACACATCAACCAGCGGGATGCAAAGGAGCACAACCGCCCTTCGCGGTGCCTACGCGCTGCAGCCCGTCTTTCACTGCTGCACCTCCCCACACCCTCCAGCTAACTCCCGGCGACTTCTCCGCCGGCACGCATCACCCCACGCTGCCAGATAGTCCCCCGCCGTCAAATCCACAGCGGGAGAGACACGCCGGCACGTGCAGCTGCTGGGCAGGAATCCATCCGCACACTTCCCAGGCACCCTCAGCACCACACCACTCACTGGCCTGCACGCCGCCACCGTCACGCCTGCAACAAGTCGACGAGACAAATTGCGGGCTCCCGCCCTCCCTCCTCGCGAGGCACCGCACGCTGGCAGCACGTCAGGGCGGCCACCCTCGCCACAAACCACCACTCGCAGCTGCGTCTCCAATGCTCCGTTTGAGCCTCATCA
>NW_001849377.1:7150-8631 GCF_000209065.1 Trypanosoma cruzi
GCTGCACAGTATGGCTCCAGCGCGCATGCACTCACACACAAACATGGTCCACGCAAACAGCTGTGGGCGTGTCGTGCATATGACTTTGCCCGGGATACGTGCCAAGTAGCGGATACGGAGAGCAGCAAGGAACACACGGCGGGGCAGCGGAAGCAAATTTTAAAAAGCTCAGCATTTTACCTTATTTATTGCGTAGAAACAAAAGAAGTGCACAAAGCCCGCGGTTGGATGCTGGCACGCATAGCCCACATACAATCTTTCAACCAAGTGTCCCGTACGTGAGCGCCGCCAGAAAAAGCAGCAGCCTGGCATGCAGACGGGTGTCATGAAAGCAGGCGTCATTTCCCACACGGTTCTCCAGCGCCTTCGTTGTGGGCGCAGAGGAAAGAGGAGCCGGCATGCTTGCCGCCGTAAAATTGCCTTCGCTGGTAGCAGTGTCGTTGGTGCTTGTGGCGGCGTCCTCTTCGGTGCCTTCCGCTGCACTCCCGTCCTCGCCGGTCTGGGACAACTGAGTCAGTGGCGCAGCAGCAGTCTCTTCCTGCAGCTCCACTGGGGAATCATGGGAGTAGTGGCTGCCGCCTCCTGTCGGCCTTGTATCTGGTGGGGATTCGGGTGCAGCAGAAGAAGCAGCGGAAGCAGAATGTGCAGCGCCTGGAAGTTCACCAGAGGGAGCGGGATCCGGCGCCCGCGAGGCCGCAGAAGAAGAGGAATCCGTCGTGCCACCGGTGCCAGCAATGCCAGCAGGAGAGTTAACACCAGCGCTTCCCGGAGTTTCAATTGGAGAAGGAATACCAGCGGAACCCTCAGCGCCAGCAGCAGGAGACGCGGGTTTTAGTGTGGGGGAGGCGTCACGAGTAGCCGCCTCTTCTTGAAGCACCGAGGGTCCTGCTGCAGGGTTGATGCTGCTGTTCTGTGTACTCCCCGGATCAGTTGTGCTGGCAGTTGCCTTTGTTGATTTTGCTTCCTCGCTCAGTTCCGTGTTTCCCTCACGGTGGTTTTGCACCGTAACCGCGGCCCCATGCAGGGGATCATTGTGCAGACTTTTGTCCGTGGTGCCTCCGGCAGTTTGATCGCTGGCAGCACCGCCGCCCTTTGGAGGAGATAGAGAGGCCGTTTCCGCGAGTTCCCCAGATGGTCTGTTCCCTCCGAGACCTGTGCTAAGGGGCTCATCTTCCGTTGGTGTTTTGGGCAGCTGTTCCTGTGGATTCGGAGCGAGTGGCCTTGTTGCCTTTGCTTCGGACGGCAATTCAACACGAGGCACTGGTTCCGGCTGACCCGGTGTAACTATGGTGCCCTCTTCTTGACGGGGTAAACCGTCCTTAGAGACATCTGCCACCACACCATCCTTAACAGTTTCGGTAAGTAAAGATTGGCCGTCCAAATCGTCAGACTCCAGGGAACCACCTTCACTTTCCTCAGTATCTTTATCCGTTGGATCCTCATTAGCACCAGGACTCTCAGATAGGACAGGAGGCTGAACA
>NW_001849377.1:8731-61530 GCF_000209065.1 Trypanosoma cruzi
CTTAATTATCGACCCACACAAACAAAAAATTAATGAAATATATTTTAAAAAGAACACACCGTTCCACGAGTCCACACAACATCCCTCACATTTCATCGCGGCCTCCGGCCTCGTCCCCTCCACTCCTCCTTTTGTGCAGTCGGTGGGACTCGCACAGCAGTGAGGTCTGCACCGCGTGTGGGCAAAAAAATCAAAGAAGAGGGGAGGCACGTCACTCATGACGGCATGCAGCAACCGAACATTAAAGAGAAGAAAAGAGCAGGAGTGATGATTGTCCCAGTACAAAAACAGCAGCAGGCAATGATAATGTAACATCAAAAAATATATAGATATATATTATAGAAAACAAACCAAAAAAAGGACCGCGGGAAAAGCGGTAAATATTCTCCATGAGGAGCCGCACATCCACACCCTTTGGCTCATGAGCCTTCCACGACTCCACACAGTCCCAAAAGCAGAAGCAAAAACGCCCGAGACACACATCCATGGACGGTGCTTTCGCCAACTAAACCAATGGACATCAACTCGGTGATATTCTCCGAATCAAAAATGTCGTTGCCCAAAGGCGGCGCTGCGTTGGACTCCAATGGGGTCTCTGTCCCCCCAGGCGCTGTGCTCGTGGGAGTCAGTGCAGCACCAACGTCATCCGACACGTTATCCTTGTGGTGAACAATTGTCTGGTCTCTGTTGAACGCAGACGTGGCTGTGGTGGCATCCGCGGGCGTCGCGTGAGTGCCGTTGAGTAAATCGGGGCCGCTGTTCGTGCCCACGGCAGTGCGGACATGCGTGTCCTCTTCACGGTCAGCGTCTTGTTCTTCGCTCGTGAGCGTGTCGGCATTGGCCGGCTCGTTGTGCACGCTCCTCAAAACATACAGTGAAGTTCTGTGCTGCGTTCAATCGTCTTCGGTTCCGTTCCGCAGAGAGCCTTCATCCGCCTTGCCCGCCTGCCCCATCGTCGATGCAGCCAAGTTGGGAGGCAAGGGCTCCTGGCCACCCTCAGGGCGCTCCCCACCGAAAGGCTTCCTGGCTTCAAGTACCTCCTGGCGACTGCCCACGCTCGGTGTCGGAGACAACGCAAGCGCCATTCCACCACTGCTCGCCGCCTCTTTCTTCATTTCCCCCTTGGCAGCTGGGGTGGCAAGGCCAATTACGTCAGAAGAAAAAGTTTGCCTGGAAACTGTTGGGCCTTTCTTATTTCATAATGGTTGCGCCGGTGAGTCTTGTCTTTGTGGTGATGATGATGTGGCGTACTGCCGCGCTTCATCCATGGCGACGGACCCATTGGCAGGCTCATCAGAAGATTCACTTGCGTGGCTGCTTTCAGGCGCACCTTTCGGGGCCGGCACCCTCGCCTCTGAAGCAGCGACTGCTTTCGTCTTCATTAGTGCTTTAAGCTTGTCATCGTACAACGCGCGGTTGTACAGCAGGACGTTGCTCACCGTCACATGAATGTTGCCTGAGTCCCTTTTGCCGTCGCCGCCAATTTAAAATTGTGAGACGCTGTGGAACCCCAACACTGTTTTTGTCTCTTCAAAGAAGCTGTAATCCTCACCACCACCGTCGTATACCGTCAATCCATCCACGTACACAAGCAACTCCTTAAAGTAATCCATTTCCAGTCCCACCCTATGTGTTGTGTTCAGTTCCCACTTGGCATCCGCCGGCAGCGCCAAACGACTGCCGTTGAAGATTATCTCCCACTTATTTTTCTTCGCCCACAACAGATCAAAGGGCGGCGTGCTTTTGTGGTCATTTATCCTCACACCCATCAAAGGAAAGGAGCTGCCGATGCCCTCCATCACCTCCGGGACCGACACCGTCGCCACAAGAGTGAATTTGTAGTTCGCGAAGTGGTACAGCTGTTTCTGCCCCTGCTTGCCAACAGGCCACTCCGCCCACGCTCCAGACCCTTGGAACGTCAGTCCACCATCAGGAGTACTTGTCACTGCCAAGTGAACGATTGCATTCACGCAGGGGCACTCGCCACTCCATGTATTCACAGTTGACGTGCTGGATAAGAAGACAACCAGCCCTTTGCCAAAGTCACCGCCACAACCACTGCGCTTCTTGTCATTCTTTTCATTCCCGCAGCCGTATTCCCTCGCAATGCACGCGTCTCTTTCCTTCCAGGCAGCCAAAACCTTCTTCATTTCCTTCAAATTCCCCGTCAAGTCCAAAAAGCAATGTTGTACTGCTTACCTTCCTCCGCAGCAGCGACCTCGTACGAGCAGCGCAGTTTTCACTTTTCCTTCTTTGCTTCCTTACGCAATGACGCTTTTTCTGCGGCGTACAGCAGAGTGCTGGCGGCGACGTTCTCATTCTCAGCGGATATCGGCGCAACATCATAAATTCAGCTCATGTCCGTCAGCCACAAGTGAAGCCGACGCGTTTCTTCTTCTCCCTCCTTCCCAGATTATACCGGCCGGCTGATGAGGATGACTTTCTGTCCATCGATCGTCGCGCTGACGAAGCCACCCGGCACGCCGTGCCCTGTACGTGTCCGTGAGTTGCCCCACACGCGTGAAAGAGTGTCGTATGCCTCCGTCCGCCCTGCAAGCCCTGCGGCTGCCGTCCTCACACGACGTCATCATGCGGAGACCTTTGCCCTCCCATTCAAGCGTCGCAGGCTGGATGCAGCCCTCATGGCTCCTATCATTTGAAAACTCCTTATCATACACTAAACCGTTGGCGAGTATTATCAACGAAACGACCTCTCCACCATTAGTAAGTGCTTGAATGGGCAGCACATAAGAATCATCGTCCTCCAGCCGAATGCGTGCACCGCCACCACCCAGAAATTGTTTGTGGGGTTCGGCATTGGGTTTGAAATCCTTCAAAAAGCTGTCAAGAAAGACTCTCAAAGTTGTTTATTGATTCCACTCAAACTCCCTCTTATCCTTATCATCATCTTCAGACAAAACGGTGCTCCTCGCATACCTGGACGACCAATAGCCATCAACAGCCACCTTCGTCCATGGAGCCCCTGACTCGCCATAACCCCCGACAAGAGCACATGTTTCTCCATCAGCCATAATAGTCGTTGGGCTCAATAGGCGGTCAACTTTAATGTCGTAATAATCAAACATCATGCCAGTTCCATTCGCCCACGTCCCTCCATTGAATTCCATCGACTTTGCAGCAATGCCAGCACGCAATTTGCCATCCTTGTTGTTTTTGAAATGCGCTTCAGCAACGGCCACAACAACACCACTCACTCCAAAAAGAAAAGTTACACGTAACAAATCACAACTGACCACCCTCGTGGCATCCATTGAATCATAAATTGATTCCTCTCCAGTGAAAGATAATTACACAATTTGAATTACTCTCCACAACAGCATCACAGGGGCCGCAGCACATCATCAACAAAAAAGAGCGGAAGCACCGCGGAAGTAAACACGCGCCGGGACATGTTGGGCCTCTGCGGCTCACTCTCTCTTCCATCCCTCCTCCTTCCGCTGGATCCGGTCACGCGGCGACGGTTGCGTGGGCGGGGTGCCTTCACCGCAGCAACACGTGAGAGCATATAAATATGTGTGTGTGGGCGGTGTGCGTGCTGTTGGTCCTTTCAGTGCCTTCGAATCTCACAGTAGTGATTGGCGCTTGTTTTCTTGCTTTCCTTCTTGGAGAAGAGCAACAGGCAACAGCGGCAGAAAGGCAACAAAACAGCAGTGCACACCGCCACCACTCACAGCAAACCACAACATTAACATCCCCGCAGCCATTATTCTCCAGCACCTCTCAACAGCATACTAAAAAAAAAAGCACGTGAACGACCTCTCAATGGGGACCACAGGCCATGGCCCTGCAAATAAGCCAAGCGACAGGTCCACGTGTGGAGTGAGGAAAAAGAGAGTTGCGCTGCAACGACACGGCTGCGTGACACCCCGTTGGGAGTATCGATGCAGACCAGCACGTCACGTGCAGGAAGAGTTGCTTCTCCCGCTGGGTAGAGAGGAAAAACGGCCTTAGCAGCCCAATAACGAGAGGTCGTCCGCACCTCCTCGCAGCACCTGCAGGCTCTGCAGGCACAATGATGCAGATGACGCTCTGATGCACGCATGATGGCCGTTGCGCCCGTCGTAATGGCAATCGCATCCTCTGGCACCACACGCCGCGGTGGGTGCGCACAGTCTCCGTCTCACTCCCTCCTTTCCCTCTCCCTGAGAACTCATCGGTGGCCGTGGCACACCCACCGACATGTCAGAAAGCACATGTTTTTCCTCCCCTCGCACATCGCACAGCACCGCCAAACGCATGTCACTCCTTCTTTCGCAGATTCTCCTCAGACACGCCTCCCGCCACGTTCATCAGCTCACAGGCACACAGTCCGTAAACGTCACGCTCTGCTTCCCCGCACGATGGAGCCGCGCACACCAACACGGCACCGCGCCACTCGGCGCAAACAGTGTCTGGACACACAAAACAGGTTGCCCCAGCCAACGACAGCTCCCTCCAAGCAGTGAGACAGGATTCATCGCTAACAATCAAACAACCAGCCCTTCGTCTCCTCCTTCCGCCATGCACAAGGTTCTGCTTGCCTCATGCATCATCCGTGACGCCCGGGCTCTCAATGCGTAAACAAGGCAGTATTCTCCCCTCCGCTCAACGAGAAGCCCATTGAACATTCCCAACCAGTCGTCTTCATGGGCTGTGCGTGAGGAGCACCACGGCAAGAATGCACAGGAGCTTATATGCAAACCTCTCAACTCATTCCGCGTCAACAAGCAGTGTGGCATCATGCCTGGGCTTCACAACAATGTCGGCTGGCGCTTCCCCGAGAGGCCTCCCATAAACACCGCACGTGGTCACAGTGAAGAAAAAGCAACGCCTCCAATCCGGCTGTCATCCCGCGGCGGAGATCAAGGCACAATCCAAAAAAATACGGCAAATCATCATATGTGCCACAAAGAACATCAGCAGCTTACGCGGCAAATGCACAGCACGGAAGAAGAGTCATGCCCACAAACACGCAACACACAGACACAGTAAGAGAGTTGGGAAAAACAGCACCCAATGCCGTTCTTTGTGGAGGCGAATCATAATAGCACCAAACAAAGTGAAGCACCAGTCGGGCACCACATGTGGGCCACAGACACACCCACCCATTCACTCTTCCTCCTCCCAATGGTGTGGCCCTCCTTCAATTCCACAGACACGCCTGTCCCTTAGTTATGTGTGCCTCTGACGCAAGCACTCAAGTGGCGTTTCGGTAATCCAAAATTCAACACCTCAGAAAAACAGAGGAAATGCTCGCAGAGGCCACACGGCTCCTCAACGCACCCTCAGGCCCTCCTCACGACTCTGCAATGCGACGGAGAGGAGTACAGGCGGCTCTCGTGTCACAGAGGGCGGCCAATGGGAGCGGTGACCACAGCGCAGAAAATGCCGAGGTGTGAAACAGAAGAGGCTGTGGGAGGGCTCGCAGGGGACGTCACCTGCCACGCCTGACATGCGCCTTCTCATTCGTGCAACGGGGATCCAACGACACTGTTGCCGCGGTGCCTGCCCGTGCGTGCACCTCACTCTCGCGCCAATGAACGCCTCAATGAACATCCTACAGAGGGCAAGCGGCTGGCCGTGCAAACAATCCCGTGTCTCGTCAACGTTCCAGCAGCCGCTCCTTTGGAGAGGCGTCGCTCCCTTTCGTCCTTGTCTCCAGTGTGCCATCCTCGTATGGAGGAAAACACCCTCCACAACTGGCGTCATCAAGCACCTCCAAGTAAATTATAAAGGATTCCCGGCCTCGAGAAAAAGCATCCAAAGTGGCAGTCAACGTGAACTCAGCAACGCATGTCACCTTCTGCAGCCGCGTGCATTGCAACTCCCCTCAGCCGCCCACTGTTTCTTCCTTCCTTGTAGACCCAAACCGCATAGTACACTTGGATTTGCTCGAATCATACACAGGCTCATGTAACGGTGCCCACCACGCCCGTGCAGCTCGTGACTGCATCACTTCCCCGTTCACTTCTGCGCCACCGAATAGCGTAAAATAAAGATCCAAAACACCACATCTACAAGGCAAACACACATGCATCGCTCCAACGGGTGCCACTGAGAGAAATCACACGACAGCACACTATCTCTCGCTCTCCCATCAGCGATTGGCCGTCAACAACAACAACGGCATTGAGGAGCAGCCTCGAGACAATCCCTGAGAGCCGTCCCCACCTCGGCGAGCGACCGACTCCAGGAACCCTGCACTCCAGTGCCGTTCCGGAAAGAACTCCTGCCACCGCCAACCGTGTTCCTCTGTCGCGTTGGCGCACGGAGCTTTTTTCGCAAAACGACGCGCTATATTAAACACTTGCCCATGAGAGCGCAGGCAACAGGCGCAGGGCGCACCACCTCATTGTCCATTCTCAATAAAGAGAGTATGGGTGCCAATTTACCGCAGCACGCACAAATGTGCTTCTGTTGTCCTCCCTCGTGCTTTCCCAAATAAATCGTGATGCCCGCACTGCGGTAGCACGTGCCCCAGACCTCGTGGTGCCACAACTGTGTCCCGGCACGACACAGGTGGTCCGGACGCTTTTAGATGCCGTCAGCCCTGCGCCAACAACGATCCCGTGAGGGAAACATTGCTGGCTCCTAAATTCTCCCGACAATACGGAGCAATTGTTCCTGGCGCCGCGGTGAGGCAGTCAAGCATGAAATCGCAAGGGGAAGCAACGATGACGCAGGCACAAGGAAGCAATTCCACCTTCAATTGAATACGGCGCCCCACTCTAAGCAGTCACACGAAGTGCACTGTTTCCACAAAATAATTTGGTCGTCGTCCATCCCTTAAAGATGCTTCGTTTAATGATGAGCCCTAGAACAAAAAAATAAGAGGAAATGAACAACGCAGTCATACTTCATCACCGCTGGCCATAATCATTCTCTCATAACAGAGCAATCTCCATACTATGCCTCGTGTGCACACACAGAAATCCACATGTATGAAAAAACCCGCAATGGTTTTCTACCAGAAACCAAACTACCCCGTTCCCTCCATAATCTCTTCTTCGTTCACTGTTACGATCGCTCGCGTTGGACATTTTCCGCATCCGTGTGTGATGCTGCCGCCTGATGCTGCTGCATCTGCACTGTATGCACACACAGGCATCCAACCATATGAAAAAAGCCCCAATATTTGTTACCAGAACTCAAACTACCCCCACAGTTTCCTAACTTGTTTCCCCAATTATTCCTTTAATTACTCCTCAATTCTAAACCCTTCTTGGGGCGTCTCTGGAAGATATTGACACTTTGTACTGGCGTACCTTTTCGTTCCAGAACGCCGCAATTTCATTGTTGTCCGCGCCGCTCACATTATTGGAGTCGACGACATCACATCTCTGCCAGTCATTCATCGGCGTGCTGTCTGCGTGCTGCACATAAATAATCTCCCACGACAGTTGTCGGGATAATTCCTCCCAACCATTAAAATATGCCGCCAGATACTCCGTGAAGTGCCGCACAGTGCTGGTTGTCGTGTGATGCGCACCCGCCGCAGCCATCCGCAGCCCAACCAGCGTCCTTGGTTTTGTCTTCACAAAGAAAAAGCCGTCCACCAGCGGAAAGTTCTCCACCTCCGTTACGTACAGCACCCCGCACTCCACATCAATCCTCTCAGAAAAGTGTTCCAGTGGCGGTAAGACATGGTGCCTGGTGGAGCGCTGCTGTGAGTACACCGCCAGCGCACAGCGGTGGGACCGACGTTGTGGTGATGGCCTCAGCTCCCTCGGTCTGCGTTCTATTGCACTCACAAAAGATTCATTCAAAAATGCAAACACGGTGCACCTTCCAAAATTTTCTGATATGAGATAATCCGTCAGCCACGATATGAGAAAATTAAAATCAAGCTGCTGCATTAACTTCGCCGACTTGAATAATGTTTTATTTCCGAGGTGAGCAGACACCGGTAAATTGAAAAGAAATTCAGAACCGCTCGTTTTACCTCGTACTCGGACAACCCTCGCAAGCCAGTAGAGCACCTTCGTACGATCCCAGGATCCATCACGTCCCAAACCACTGTATTGCGCGATTACAGAAGAGGTCGCCTCATCGACAATCTTGTGACACCGTTGAACCCAATTATCATACTTTCGCTCGTCAAAGATATAACGTGGAATAGGTCCCACTTCATCCATGTGGCCCTTCACCACCTTCCAGTACTCCGCTTGCTCCCGCACGGGCTGATGGCGTCTCATCCAAGCGCACATCGCCTTCACATCGCTTTCACCAGGGCAATCCATAACTATTGTTGTGGCATCCCTCCGCTTCACCCATTCTTTGTAGTTCCTCTCGAATGGGGGTGACACCAAAACCATGCCCCATCCCCTGGGAGACGAATAACCAAACGGTTCATCATCCGGCTCTGCCACGTTGTAAATAATATACCCCTTCACCCCACGGTCAGACAGGCTCCTCACAAAAGACGCATTACTGGAGTCGCTCATGTACGTCGACACCGTCCTCCTGGTCTTGTCAAACAGGAATGTTCGATCCGCAATAAAGTAAGCAACCATTTGGAGTTTCTCGACATCGCAGTGCAGCAGCCGGTAGAGGAGGTACGAACCGGCAGCCATCGACTTCCCGATCCCGGGCGTCCCAATCAACACACGCCGCTCAGGCGTAAAGTCGGTCTTAACGTGGCTGCTGGACCATTTGGTTAAATCACGCTTGACGATCTGCCACACTCGATCCACCTCACAGTTCACGTAGCAGTCACGAGTGGATTCCGCCCCCTTCCGATTCCACGAGTACGGCCATCCCTTGTCCGAGGTGAGCACCATCAACACGGAAGGTGCTTCACCGGACTGCTGCGCACCATCATCCTTTTCGAGGGTTCGGCCAACTTTCCTGTACGTCCATGGCTGCGGTGCTTCCCCTTCCCTCACTTCCATTCCCTTCCCCTCGCCGCCAGGAACTTCCACCACATGGCTCCACCTCGCACTGTACACAGACTCGTAGAACCCCTCCAGGTACCTCGGTGCACTCATCCTCATTGAGTTCCTCACGTCTTCAAGGAATGGATCCAAAGAAACCTTAGTGATGCAATGAACAACTGCCTTTACCCCCGCGGCAGCTTCTAGCCAGTCGATTAGGGTATTTACACCATTCTCCTCAAGCTTGCGTACATCTTCATCAAAAACCATTTTATTCCTTAGATCATTCCTGATCCTCCTGTAATGAGACGATGCGTGTATCTCGTTCAATAGTCCCTCATCGCGGATATACCTCGTGGGGTCCTTTAAGAATTCCCTCAGCAAAACATTCCTATTCGTGTCCACAACGCCCCTGCCGCCAAAATTCCGCCAAAGAAAATCGTTCAGCTTCATTTCGTTGCTGCGAGCCGTTGCCTCCAGCAGCACATCTTCCACACGTCTGTCAAGAGTCCACTGTGGTTGCCGCGCTTCCTCCATTCTTCTGCGAGTCGCAGCGAGTTGATCTGTGCCACCCTCAAGCACCGGCCTCGCCCTCCTCCGACCATTTCCTTGCGGCACAATGGGCACGGGACCCTCCCCATTGCCACCGTGCACTGTCTCGGGCCTCCCAGACATTGTTTCTCCTTGCTTTCTTAGTTTGATTGAGCTAAATCTGAACACTAACCAACAACCAAAAAGAAGAATAAAACCAATAGGCACAGACACGACAGGCAGTAAGGCAAATAAGAGACTCATCCACACGGTGTGCGACGCACACCACATGCACAAGGACCGCCGCAACGACGGCAAGTGAATGTCATCCACCCAGCACAGTGTTGGTGGGTGCCAACAATAACAGCAACGTGGTGCGCACGGAGGGTTCGCCCACGCATTCCGCTCGCTACGGCCCGCACCCCTGTGGCACCGCCGTCACCGCACACACTCTAAAAGAGGACGGGGACACATAGCCACTGACACACGAAAACACACAAAAGTGGGAAGGGAATTCGGTAAAGCAGCGGCCACACGCAGGAATCACAGATCATACACGCCACAACAGCGATGCAACACGGCAGCCTCCCACGCAGAACAAAGAAAAATTGCACGTCTTATGGAATATCCCCGCAATTCGCATAGCACTAAAGAACCATGAAGCTCCCTTTCTCATTGCATTCGCCATTCATATTCCCAATGCGTAGCATCACAGATAATGCCCCTCCATGGTGAAAACGAATGCCTCATTTTGTTGTGGTGCCATCGCGCAGCCATCCGCCTGGGTGGGAAAAAGAGTAAAAACAGGCGTCCGTCCACCTGAAAGGAGGAGGGAAGCAGCCGCAGTGTCCCCCATGACGCAAACACTCCGCGGCCAGTGCCCGGTGTCTTGTGCGGAGTCCGCGAGGGGGTTGTGGGCACGCCACTGTGCCACACAGATTGCCCCCTCAGAACGCAACAGCTGAAGTGTCCCCTTCCGGTCGCACTCGTGGCGGTGGCGGCATCCGCTGCCTCGCTGCGTGCTGCCGGCGTCGATTACAATCCTGCAGTGTGAGAGAGAGAGGGTGCCCGACAGGAGCGGTGCTGGGCTGGGTGGGCAATCCCCTCCGCGGCGAGACACCCAGCGCGACTCTTGACCGCTGCACTCACGCAATTCCCTCCACTCCTCTCCCTCCATCCGGCAATCGCACAGCCGCCGGCACATTGTCCCCGAAACAACACACACGTAAAGGCGTGGCAGCATATTCTCCAAGAGAACAAAGTGGCAGCCACACGCTGCGGCCATCGTGCCGACAAGTCCGACGCAAACACACCCACACCCACAGCAGCAGACACGCAGACAAAAAAAAGATATTCCACTCCGTGCCACGTCCTCGTGCGTGATGGTGCGGCATTTCAGAGCAATACCGCCACACGCCGTGCAGCATTCCCACATAGAATGAGAGCCGCGGCGCACTCTCACCGCCTCTCTCTTCCTTCTCCTCATGTCCACGGAGTGACGCAGCTGCCAGCAGCGAGCGCAGGAGGAGCATCCAACTGCACCGCAACGTGTACGCCGTGCGTTTGTGTGTGCCTGCAGTCACGCAAAGAATAAAATAAGAGAAGAAAAAAAGAGAGCCACGCACGTGAAGGGGCGCACAAACACGCAGCAGAGGCGCAGGACGGAAAAAAGGGAGGATGAAAGCCGCTGAGGCTCGAGATGGCACGGCAGCCCAACCAGCGGCAACCCACAATAATTTTCCTAAAATAGAAATAAGTTAGAAATTTTCTAAAACCCCTTTTAAAAAAACTTGCACGCCCATTAAAGAAATAAAAAAAAGAGGCATTCCATCGTGACGCGGCAAAAAAAAAAAATTTTTTGTAAATTATTCATGCAGAAGTAAAAACACACTTGCTTCGACCGTTCAGCCCTATTTTGTCCACACAACACCCAAATCTCATTGGGGCGCTAAGTGCGTTTTTTTTGTTTGGTTGTTTGCATCCCAACTCCTTTTTTTTCCCACTCCGCCATCGTCGTTGAGCTCAATGCCGAGTGCACTTATCATCGGCCGACGGAAACATTAAATACACTCCGCCATTATCAGAAAATTGCACCATATAGGAGAAGACAAATACACGTATATATAATGAAAGAGAAGAACAAAAACATATAACCAGCGGTGCAGTCCCGGGAGGGGGAGCACGCCTTTACACAACGACTTTCATGGGGGGAAGGGTATTCAAACCAAAAATAAAAATACATAAAATAAACGGTGCATCCACAAAAAAACTGGCAATTACTTCGGAGGGTGCGTGGAGAGGCACATATGCTCCCGCTGGTGGCATGAAGTCCCCACTGCAATTTCTCAGTAAAGGGCCGCAATGCCCCACATCCCCGGTAGCATCAGCAGCAGCGCCCGCGACATGCCCCCATGCATGGAGCCGTCACTTTTCCTGTCCTTGATTGCAGTCATCTCAGTGGAATTCAGTGGGCGGTTGTACAGAAAGACTTTCTTCACCGTCACAGAAGAGCTGTGCATTTCGCACGCGCCAAAGCAAAAGCGCACAAGCTCAAGTGGTGTCCCAACTGTTAACATCGTCTCCTCTTCCCCCAGCAACTTACCATCAACGTACACAGAAGCCTTGTTGCCTTGCAGCATGAGTGCCACTTGGTATTCTTTCTTCGGCTCCCAAGTGCCACTTTTTGTTATCTTGTCGCTGAACATAGTTACCCACTCTTTATCCGCGGTATACAAGATTCCCATGGTATGCGGGGAATTAGTGTCCCCCAAAATCGCACCCAGTAGAGGAGCGTCCGCAGTCGGAGTCTCTTCGATGGTCACCGACGCCACAAGTGTGAAGTTGTGGCTCAAAAATACATGACGCACATTATCACCCGGAATGTTCACAAGCCACATTACCCCGGAGTCAAGTCCCGTCAATTTCAATCCATCCTCGACCTTCTTCGCGTTCGTCACCGTTGCATTCAGGCAAAGGTACTCGTCGTTCCACGTGTCATCGCTGGCCGCATCGGAACCAACTGCCACCAGACCCGCTGTGGGTATAGACAAGCTGGAGAAGAAAATGTCCTTTTGCGCCCAAGTACTGAGGACGGACTCGATTTCCTTCAGTTCCTCCGTCAGGCGGGAGAGTGAAATGACACGGCCTTTATCGTTGTCCCTCCGTTGTAAAAGATGCAAATTGCCATCCGAGTACAGCAGGGCGCTGGCGAACTCCCAATTCACAGCCTCCCCCACGGCAACCGGTCCAAAAAAAAACGAGCGGTTGTTGTCCGTCACCCAAAGGTAGAGCGCAGTGGCCTTATTCTCCACCGAGGCGTACCCTCTCTGAATGTACAGCATGACCTTCCTTCCCTCAATGGTCGCGGTGATGAGGGCCTCCACATAAAAGCTTACATCCTGAGAGACTTCTGGTTTTGACTTGGTCCACACGCCTGGAAATGTCCCGATGGTTCCCGTCCACTTTGTCCCCATGTCACGCGACTCGTACACCCTCTGGCCATCCTCGCAGTCAACAATCCTGAGAAGTGATCCCTCCCATTCGGTGATGCGGGGTCAGTGCACTTCGCAGGGGACATGCCCTCAGATAGCGCCCAGGTACTGCCGTTGTCCGTCGAGTAAATGATCATGGAGTAAACGTTTTCTGCTTCACTCATCGCCATCAGAGGAAACACGAGCGTGCCATCCTCCATCAGAACACCTGAGCCACCGGAAGCAAAATCCTTCAATCCAGCTTTGGGTGTCTTTAAAGTAGTCTGGCTTAACGATGTGGGTGTGCCCCACGTGATCCATCCACTCCGCTCGCTCGCCGTAGGCTTTGTGACTTCACCCACAACCAGTTTCAGATCCAGGCTGTCCCGTTTCCAACTCCCACCACTTTCAGTGAGCACGTCATAGCTTACCGCAAGAAGAAACACCTTATTACCCTTCGTTGTTGTTGTGGGGTTGAGCACATCGCCCACACGATCATTCGCTCCATCCGTTGTATCAAGCACGGTGTGTGCCTTCCTATACCTTCACTCACCTTTTCAACAAGAGTGGACCAATCCCACGAAGAGTCAATGTACTCCGCAAGAACATCAGAAGAATAGTGCTTCATTAATACATCAACGGCATATTGGGCATTTATTTTGCCTCTGGCAAAAGCAGCAATTACTCCACCAGCACTGACAAGAGAGGGTGAAGCAAATGAATCACGCTTCGTCCCTGGAGTACCTCCACCTTCCGGCAGAACCGGCGTTGTCTGCGGCACAAATAGATCGACCCATTGCAGCCCCTCAACACTTCTTAAATCACTGTTGCCATCACTCTCCCTTGCAGGCGTAGCTCCACAGGTAGCGCAGCACATCGTCACGACGAGAAGAAGCAGCACCGCGGAAGTAAACACACGCCGGGACATGTTGGGCCTCTGCGGCTCACTCTCTCTTCCTTCCCTCCTCCTTCCGCTGGATCCGGTCACGCGGCGACGGTTGTGTGTGCGGGGTGCCTTCACTGCAGCAACACGTGAGAGCATATAAATATGTGTGTGTGGGCGGTCTGTGTGCTGTTGGTCCTTTCAGTGCCTTCAAATTTCACAGTAGCGATTCGCGTTTGGTTGCTTCCCTTCCTAGCGTGTTTGTGTTCAAGAAGTAGAAAGACAGCGGCAATACATCAGGCACTTCCGTGAGGAGCAGAGCAGAGCAGCCACGCAGAGAGCGAGTCATAAGACAATCCGGAAGGGACGGCACGGAGAACCATCGCCCACAGAAAACAGCAGCAACACGGCAGGTCACGGCGGGCCGTCGGTGTGCGCGGGTCAGCCCTCACGCGGTGCAACACGCCACACCCAACAGGGAATGGCAGACAGGCGGAGAGAAATGAATGGACGCCGTCAAGACGCACTCACGATCAACATGGCCCGTGAGCATGCGGCCACTCCACGCAGGAACAAAGGAGGAGATGATGACAGGAAAAAAGTAAGAAGCTGCACAACACACAAAAAAAAACCGACAGGCGGAAAAGCATCACCACAGCCCTCATACTGGCCGGCGACTCCACACCAGCCCTCACACATACACACACCATCGCAGTGCTGCCAGTCCGCGGGTGAGAGGATTCGGCGTACACACAACAAACGCACACACCGCCAGCAGCCACCCACCGTGGACGAGAAGGAACGACACACCGCCATCATCGCCTCCAGTTCAGTCCCACGGCCAACGGAATAAGGCCACAGCCCCGCAGTCAACACACAACACGCACGGAGCAAGCAATCACCCAAAGAGACACACGCGGAAGCGGATCCTCACCCAGCCATGACGCGGCACCTCACTCCATGCGGTCACACGGAGCGCACTGTTTCCTGAAAAGAACTTACTCGTCGTCCATCCCTTTAAGACGCCTCCGTTAGTGATGGGCCTTCGAACACAATAGAATAAAATGGACAATGCAGTGCTGCTGCGACACCGCCAGCCACAATGATTCCCTCATACCGGGGCAATTCCCCGACTGTACCTCGTATGCACACACAATCAACATGCTATACGAAAATCACCCAATGTCTTTCACCAGAAACCAAACAACCCCAATCCCTCCCTAATTTTCTTCTGTCACCGTTAAGTTCGATAGCGTTGGACAGTTCTGAAATCTGTGCGATATACTGCCGTCTTGTGCTGATGCACCCGCACCGTACGCGCACACAAGTATCCAAAAATATATAAATCCCACAATGTTTTTTACCAGAAATCAAAATTGCCCCCTTCATTCCCTAATTTATTTTTACCATTTCGGTGGTTCTTCCTCACTTCAGAGAGCTTCGTCCATTCTAAACTCTCCGGATGATATTGCTGCTACGTACTGGCGCACCTCTTCCTCCCAGAACGCCGCAATTTTTTCTTTTTCCTTCCTCACTCGCATTATCGGAATTTACGACATCGCATCTCTGCCAGCCAGTCATTCAACGGCGTGCTGTCTGCCTGCTGCACACAAATAATCTCCCACAACATGTCTGGGATAATTTCTTCCAGCCCTTAAAATATTCCGCCAGGCGTTCATTGAACAGACTCACGGTGCTGGTTATCTTGTGGTGTGGTGCTCACCCGCCGTAGCCATCCGCAGCCCAACCAGCATCTTCTGCGGCGAATCAACAAAGAAAAGGCCGTCCACCAGTGGAAAGTTTTCAACTGCCGGTATGTACAGCACCCCGTACTCCATCGGAATCCTCTCGACACCGTTTTCCAGTTTCCCTAATCCAACGGTGCGAGTGGGGTACCCTTGATGGTTTACCTTCAGCACTGAATCCTGTGCTTCATTACGTTTTGCTGACCTCAGCTCCTTGAGTTCCTCTACTAATGCACTGACAAGCTCCCCACGCATGAATACGCGCAAACCAAATTGTTCCACAGCGTGGGAAACAAGAGCACCATGCGATCCCAATATTATCAACAAAAGATCCTTCGTATTCATTTCTTTGCCAAACAGTCCGCAATTCGAAACCCGATATCAGAACATATCGATGCGTTGAGAAATACCTCAGCACCTTTTTTTGTTATTTCCCGGACGACCTTCACAAGTTTGTGAGACGGATCCTCGGAATACCATAGCTTACTTCCTCTCCTCCCAGGGTAAAGTTCTTTCCAACATCAGTATCTTTGATTGCTAGCAAGGCACCATTAACGGCACCCAAGCGACCAATATAAATTTTCGGATCAAAAATGTGACGTGGAATCGGCCCCACTATTTCCATGCGTTCTTTGACCTCTTTCCAGTATCCCGCTTGCTTATCTGGTTCCAGACCTCGCTCCATCCATGCACACATCGCCTTCACAACCATCTCGTCGGGACAATTCATGATGATTCGACTGGCTTTTACTTGCTTCTCCCACTCATCATAGTTGCTTACCTCTGGGGATGACACCACAATCATGCCCCATCCGGTGGAGGGCGCGAAACCTGTGTCGGGCGGAGTTCCTTTCCTTGCCACATCGTAAATAATATACCCTTTCATCCCACGCTGCCACAAACCACCCAAAACACTCTTCGATGTTTTGTTACCCACGTATTTTGTCACCGCCTTGGTGGTCCTGTCAAACACGTACGCCGTTTCTCCAAAACAGTGGACAACCACTTGGGGCTCCTCCACATCGCAGTGCAGCAGCTGGTAGAGGAGGTACGAGCCGGCAGCCATCGACTTCCCGATCCCGGGCGTCCCAATCAACACGCGGCAAAGGTGAAGAATTGAGAGTCAAATCAAAATTGCTGAACCACGCGGTGAGATCGCCCTTGACGATCTGCCACACTCGCTCCACCTCGCAGTTAACAAAGAAGTCAGTACCAGCCCCACGTAGCAAATTCATCGTGTACGGCCATCCATCGTCCGAGGTGAGCACCATCAGCCTGGGAGGTGCTTCACCGGATTGCTGCACACCGTCATCCTTTTCGAAGGTGTTGCCAGCTTTCTTGTACGTCCATGACTGTTTCGGTTTCCCCTCCTTCACCTCCATTCCCGTCCCCTCGCCACCAGAAACTTCCACGACATGGCTCCACCTCGCATTGTACACAGACTCGTACAATCCCTCCATTTTCATCGCTGCAATCGTCGTCATTCGGTTCCTCGCTTCCTGAAGGGCTGCATCCAAGGATTGTTTAGTGAGTTTATGAACTGTTGTTTTTACGTTTGCAGCAGCTTCTGACCACCCAAGTAGATTGTTGACACCATTTTCGTAAAGCTTGCGTACAAATTCTTCCAGATCATTTCCTCCCTTACAGTCCTCTCCATCCTCGCATAAGCACCGGTTGCCTGTATTTCTTTCAATACTCCCTTATCACGGATATACTTCGTGGGGTCCTTGAAAAACTCCTCCAGTAAGACATCCCGATTGGTGTCCACAACGCCCCTGCCGTCCAGTTCCCTCGTAAGAAAGTCGTTCAGCCTCATTTTATTCACGCGAACCCTTCCTTTAAACAGTACATCTTCGATCGTAGTGGAAATGGTAAATTCCATTTCTGCCTCACGCCGTTCTACTTTTAGTATCTGAGTGAGGGCTGCGTTTAGTTTTCCCTTGCAATGGGAGTGACCGTATCCTTTCCTTCATAGTCCCTCCATTGCTCGAGAGAGCACACCCTCATGATGAAGCTTTTACACCTGGTACTCTGTTAAATTAAAAATAATTCTAAGAAGCCGCCGGTCTTGTACGTAAGCATCCGACTCCTGAACAAACATCTCCATCGTCACATTGTAGTCTTTCATCAACAGCTGCCCTGCCGCCAACATAATTCCGAAGAAAATCACTCAGCCTCATGTTGGTGCTGCTCAAGAGTCCACTTTGGTTGCTGCGTTCCCTTCACTCCTCTGCGAGTTGCAGCGTCGGAACCATCGCCGGAGATGCCGCGGCGAGGCGCCATCACAACGCCCGTGCGGTGAAGCATCCCACTCGCACCGCCCAACTGCGGCCAGAAGGTGCCGCTGGCTCCAAAGGACACTCGCGGCTGTTTCGTCCCGCAGTCCCAATGGCGTTGGGCGTGGCACTCGCACGGCGGGGCGGCCGGTGCGCCATGCAGCCGCACTGCAACGCCTGTCGGTGAAACAGTCAAGGCCCACCGCCCCCGCAGCAACACAACGTGCAATCGGCCACAGCACCGCCACATTATCGTCCTTCTCTTTTTTTATTTTATTTTATTCACGTTGTCCGTCTGTTTGCCCCATCACCGACACCAAAAATAAGTGTGCACCTTCACAAAAGGGAAAAAACAAAAAGGAGGCACGATCACACCCTCCCGCCGCGGGTCAACACTCTCCTCCACCCACCGCCATTGCCGCGCAGGAGACCGCAGTCACATCGCAGAGTCGACACCACAATGTGCACCACACCATCATGCAGTGAACGATGGGCGAGACGCGGCCACGCATCGCCCCGCTCCATTTTCCCACCGCTCAAGTGTTGCGTGCCCGCACAAAGTAGCAAGCACAATCAGAGTGCACACAAACCCAATCAACACCCTCACTCGATGAAGCACATTATTCGCACGGAGTGACAACATTTAAAAACACAGCAGCAGTAGCAGGCTGCATGGAATTTCCCTGCCAACCCCCTGAATACACACAACAACTCTGCGGAGTCAAAGTGGCAGCCCCTCGGTGTTGCCCGCAGTCCGCATGGCAGGAAGAATTCCACGCACACATAGTTCCGGATTCCTCGCTGTTTGAGTGCACATCAATAAAACGTAAAAAAAAAATACGTGTGCACAAGACGGCAATTAAATACGTGAAAAAGTCAGCCTGCTTTCTCCGATGGCGTTGGCGAGCAGTCCCACACAATCCAATCAAAGTGGCACGCCGGACAGAATGGCGTCCGTCAATCAATAAAAAAATGCGACACTGAAAAGGAGCAGAGAAGAGTTGGCGCATGCGATTGCCAGTGACAACTGTGAGCAAACCCGCCAGCACCAACTGAGATGCCGAGAAGCACTTTTGTGCAGAACTGGCCGTCAGGCAGAGAGGGCAAATAAAACAAGAGGGCAGCAAACCCTCTCGTTCAATGTCTCCTGACCGCGACACCAGAATCAAAATACAATGGACGATAAGAGCGGCAACGCCTTCTCCAAAACATCTTGTCAAGAAGCCGCAGGACCTCAGGAGGGAAGAAGGCAGCGGCGGCAGCCACAGCGGGGAAGGCAATAAAACGGCTGGCAGGCACCCTCACGTCGACGCGCACACCACATCCGAGTGGGCCGGGAGCACAGATCGAGCCGCTCGGAAACACACGCATCAAATACGCAAAACAAAGTCGCAGTGAATCGACAGGAAATCCCCGCCCACAATAAATCTAAAAAGTGGCGTTTTTCAGGGGGAATCCACTTTTCCGACGACGGCACGGACGCCTCGCAGGAACTTCTTGCAAATATCCCTTCGCAGGTCCGCAAGAAAACGCAGCGGAATAAAAAGAGAGCGCAACGACGCAAAAAAAAATAATCCTCCTAACCGACCAGGTGGCAGGCCGCCCTCGCGCAAGTGGACAAAACACAACTTCACTCCGGTCTGGTAGTGGTGGTCGTCTCGCAACATTTTTTTCCTTCTCGTCGCAGTGCACATCCCCTCCCACAAATCATTTGTTCGGGTCATGCTCCTGCAGCCAAACATCGCGCTGCTGGATCCCGCAGCACAGTCCTCGGCACAGAAGTGAGGGAGGAGGGACCGCAGAAGGTGCGAGCAAATCCAAATTCGGTGGCGGTCGCTGCAGTGAAGATTGACGTCCCACGCGGTGTCCCTTTTCTGGGTCCGGCCCTCACCGTGCCATGCTCTCAGCGTGCGGTGCGCCGGCCGCTCCGAACGTCCACACGTGCTTGCGTCTCACCGTCGCTCCCAGCCCCGTTCGTTGGCGGCTTCAGGGATGCCGCCATCCGGAGACGGGCATAAGGACGTTGCATCCAACAAAACCTTCAGAGGCACCCGCTGGGCCAGCGACAACCATCACTGCGGGGTGTGCGGCCCTTCCGCCGCTCACCTCAAATCGCACTTCTACGCCTCCTCGAGCAGCAGCAGCAGCAGCAGCATAAATACACCGGTCCACTAGAGGCCGTCACCAGCCATTGCAGGGAGACCACTCTGCCTCAGTGCTATAAACCCGAATTGCATTGACGGGCCACTTCAGAAAACCCTGTCGCATCCTCCCCCACTATGCGGAAACACATCCGTCGTGCATGTGGCCACCGCAGCCAAATGAATCCGGTCCAAATACCCTCCAAATCAAATTCCCCTTTCCTCACGCCATTCCTTCATTCCATGCGCCCTGACCCTCATCCGCACGTGCCCACTCACACAAGCCGCCATCGACAGATGGTGGCCACCCAACGCTCCGGAAACACATGCCCGGCACACACACACGCATAAAAAATGACATGCGAAACGCACGGCACGACGGCGAAGAAGCGCACACCGAAAGGATGCGGCCCTCCACAGCAGTCGCAGCCCACCGCGCGCATCACACCCGCAGGAAGAGTGACTCGCGGTGCGCGCTCCCTCTCCTCCTTCCCTTCATACCCACTAAAGGAAGCAGCAGCCACCCGCAACCGCCAGCAAACGCTACAAAAGAAGCATCCAAATCCACTGCAATGTGCATCTTGTGTGTGTGTGGTTGTGTGTGCCTGCAGACACACAAATCAAAGAAGTAAAAACAGGAGCAGAGCATGTGAAGGGACGCACAAACAAAAACAGTACAGCAGAAGTGCATGGCAGAAATAACAGGACTGCCCAAACTCATAACCGCACTGCAGACCAAAGCAGCGGCAATTCATAAAAAAATTTATTAAATTAAAAAAAAAAAATCATCTTCACCATTCCACACCTCACGCTCTGGAAAGAAAAAAGAAAACAAGAAAAGATAAAAAAGGAAAAATAAAAAAGATAATAAAAAAAAAAAAAAAATTGAAAAAAGTCGTCCTCTATTACGGTTACACACAAATAATAAAAAAGAAAAAAAGAAAAGAAAAACCCCATCACACAAAAATTCACTGGTTACTGTGTGCGCCCACCAAACTGTTTGTATATTTTGCCCGCACATTAAAAATTAGATATTTAAATGTCTTTCAGCCGTCCGACCCTCCATGTGTCCGCACAGCGTTTATATTTCATGGGGCCATCTGCGTGTTGGCGCTCCCCTCAGCCCTCCCATCGGCGCGTGAGTGCGGCCCGCAGAGCACAGTCACTCGTGTGTGTGGGGACTGAGAGAAGCACGCAGACATGACGGCAGTCGCGTCACTCCATCGGGAGAGTGAGCGCAGCAAAAAAAAAAAAAAAAAGTGAGAAGGTCAAAGAGAGCAAGCAAAAATTACTTTTTAAAAGCGGCAGGGCGTGGCTGTGTGTGTGGCGCTGCGGGTGTCTGCCAGCCCTGGCCGCAAAGAAAACAAAACAAGAGGGAAGAAATGTGTGCTCCGCCCCACAGGCCCTCGTCGCACGCCCACACGTCACGGCTCCCTCAGCGCGCCGTTCGTCGCCGCCCCTCCTCATGCGTGCAGCAGGCGAGGCGCACAGGGCCGTCGTCATGAGCGTGTCGGTGGGTGTGCGAGTGGAGCAGTTGGGCGGGAAACACACGGCACCCCTCACAGGAAGAGTGCAGCAACAAACAAAGAGGAGTAGAAAAGAAAAAAAACGTCCATAATGGTTGCCCCGAGACAACAAGCAAAAGAAGGAAAACATTTAAAAAAAGAATTTTTCTTTGCGGAGAGTAATTCATTACCGGATGGTGTCGGTGTGAGGGAGGGCGCAAGTGTCCCACACTGAGGCCGCACACTCCTCACAGAGCCGCGAACCCCCAGAGTCCCAACAGCAGAAAAAGCGGCAGCAGCAGCACCCTGCTCTCACGCATGGTGCCAGCAACGCCGTCATCCCGCTCCGACGAATTTCCGAGACTGCTTTTGAGTGCGGGGCCGAGTGCCGCAGCCTTTGCTTCTCCATCCTGTGGCTGGATATCTTCCTCTTGCCCATCAGCTCCTCCCGTCGTCCCCTCATTCTCACCAGAGCTCACGCCCCCCTCAGTTGCTACTGCGGGCTGTTCTTGCCCCTTGCTTTCAGAGGCATGTGACTTTGGATTTGCTGCGCCATTTGCTGTGTTGGAGATGCCCGCAGAGGCTTGGGTTGGTCGATCTCTCTGCTTGTTATCGGCAACTTCTGTCCTCACCGTTTGTGCATCATCAGACAAGGAGGCGTCATCCTCCGAGCTGGCAGCACTTGAAGATGTAACGGATGCCAACTGGTTTACGGTCTCCCCTGCTGTGGGTGTCGTGGTATTGGACACCGCTGGTGTGGATGGAGCGCCATCGCTCGGGTCACTGCTCCCGTTCGAGGTTACTTGTTCCGTCAGCTGTGTTGCGGCAGTAGTGGGCGCTGCAACAGTTGGCTGCGTCTCTGTGGTGACCGAAGTGGTTACAGTGTCAACGGACGGGGAAGTAGCTGCCGCCGCCGGCACCGGCTCCCTTTCCGGAGGTGGAATGGTGACTTTACTCGCGTTGAGGGCACCAATCTCAGTTTCATTCAACGGACGGTTGTACAGAAAGACGTTCGCCACCGTCGCATGAATTTTTCCGCTGCTCAACAGCTCATTGTACGCGCCAAAGTAAAAGTGCGAGATCTCGTCCAGCTCTTCATCAGAAGGACGAGGCAGGGCCAAATTAAACAGGGATTTCCCGTCAACGTACACGGAGCCCACACCGTTATGCATTTTGAGCACCACGTGATACGTCTTGTCCAGCTCCCATTTGGTTAAATACCTTTGGTACCACCCGTGCTCCACGCTCCACTCCATATTCTTATCGTACGACAGTCCCAGGAGTGTTGTCGTCCCCATTCTTTTCAGGCCCATCAGGGGAGTGATGCCCTTCGGCACCTCGTGAATCGACACCGTTGCCGCAAGAGTGAACCCATAGTTTGCAAAGTAGAGCGGTATGTTCGGCCACTGCTTGCCCACAGGCCACTCGGCCCCTGCGTCATGCCCTTCGAACGTCCACCCATTGGGAACCTTTTTCGTCGCACCCCTCACAACAGCATTCACCCCAAGGTACTCGTCTTCCCAGTTGTCCCCGCTGAACCTATCGGCCAAATGGCCCACAAGCCCAGTCGTGGGGATAGGAACAGAACAGTCCCATCTTGACAGCGCGACGTCCGCAGCGCCTGTGCTGCATCGTCTCAAGGCAATGTCATTTGCGGCCCAGGTAGACAGCGCATGCCTTATCTTCTGCAGCTCGGACGTCAGATCTAGGAAGAAGGCTCCAGAGTTGCTTCCAACACCGGCCTCGTACAAACAATACAGCTTATTATTCGCGTACAACAGGGAGCTGGAGGTCGCGCTATTCCCAGTGGGTAGCAGGCCAACGTGGTAAATGCGGTTCGTGTCTGTTAGCCACAGGTGAATCTCGCCCTTGCTCTCGTGTCTGGAATATTCCAGCTGGGTGAGGAGGATCACCTTCATTCCATCAATGGTTGCAGTGATGAATCCACTCTGAATGTGGGGCCCAAGAACTGCCAATGAGTTGCTCCACACGCGCGAGAGCGTCCCCAGAGCCTCCTTCCACGTGTTCCCCTTGTCAGTCGACTCGTACACCCTTCGGCGACCGTAATCACATGAGGTGATCAGGATGATTTTCCCAGCCTCCCATTCAAGGATACTGGGGTTGGTGCAGCCCGCATGTGTCGCGCTGTTCGCAAAGGTCCAGTGCGGTTGAACAGAATTCGAGTACATGACTGTGGACGCGGTTTTCCCTCCAAATTCCAGAAACTGCACGGGAAACACGAGCGTGCCATCCGTCATTCTCGTGATGGGAGTACTGGCATCGTTGAGGAAGCCAATCAATTCGTCGGATTCATAGGGATAGGGAGGGCGAATGCTCATAGAGACGGAACTCATCGAAAAACCTCCGCTTAGTCCAGGCCCCGACTCCAGAAAATGGATAACAGACTCCAACCCACTTCCCCCCCATCCATCGGTAAACCGAATCATGGCATCGTTCCGTAAGTCGTAGCCCTCCACAAAAGCAAAAAGCGGTTCGAAGGGTCCAAAAGACGACGGAAACGGCAACCAGTAAGGGCTTGCAGCAAAAGCGTCACGATCTTCTGGTCCCGCGTACGACTGCCACGTCACCCCATCATCAACGCTGATCTGTGCCATCAACTGCATGGACGCACTCCCGCTCCCCGCAGATCCATTGAACTGAGCTCCAACAATGGCCAGGAGCATCCAGCCCAAATTCACAAGATGGGGATTGCGGAAAATGTGGCCAGCGGCCGCTGTGTTTGCGACTGGATACTCCCTTGGCGACCGCTTCAAAATGTGTCTTCCATAGGAATCGCCCACTCTCGTTCCATAGTTTTGGGCCTGCACTGACCAAGCGGCGCCGCACATCATCACGACGAGGAGGAGCAGCAGCACCGCGGAAGCAAACACACGCCGGGACATGTTGGGCCTCTGCGGCTCACTCTCTCTTCCTTCCCTCCTCCTTCCGCTGGATCCGGTCACGCGGCGACGGTTGTGTGTGCGGGGTGCCATTACAGCAACAACACTTGAGAGCATATAAATATGTGTGGGCGGTGTGTGTGTTGTTGGTTCTTTCAGTGCCTTACAATTTCACAGTAGCAATTCGCGTTTGGTAGTAACTTCCTTCTTCATAAGGAGCAACAGAGAACAGAAGCAGAAAGGCAGCACAACAGCAGTACACACCGCCACCACTCAAAGCAAACCGCAACATCACCATCCAATCAGTCAATATTCTACAGTACCCCTCAACAGCACGCACACAGAAATTAAGAAAAAAAGTGAGCAGCCTCCCAATGGGGGACCGCAGGCCACGGTCCTGCAAACAAGGCAAGCGACGGGGGGCCACGTGTGGAGTGAGGAAAAAGAGAGTTGCACTGCAACGGCACGGCGGCGTGACACCCCGTGGGGAGCATCGATGCGGACCAGCACGTCACGTGCAAAAAGAGTTGCTTTTCCCGCTGAGCAGAGAGGAAAAACGGCCTCAGCAGCCCCAATGATGAGAGGTCGCCTGCACCTCCTCGCAGCACCTGCAGGCTCTGCAGGCAAAAAGTTGCAGATGACGCTCTGCTGCACGCATGACGGCCGTTGCATTCTTCACAATGGAAATTGCATCCTGTGGCACCACACGCCGCAGTCGGTGCGCACGGTCTCCGTCTCACTCCCTCCTTTCCCTCTCCCTGAGAACTCATTGATGGTCGTGGCACACCCACCAACATGTCAGAAAGCACTTGTTTTTCTTCCCTCGCATTTCGCACAGCAGCACCGCCAACCTCATTTTATCTCCCTTTATTTTACGTACCCTCTTCCGTCAAAGCTTCCGATACTGCCGTCCGCCCACCTCCGTTCATGTCGTCTCCCCTTCGGGTGCTCGCACCACACTCACGGTCCTCTTGATTGTTATCGTCTGGCCGCATTAATTTCCCATCAGCACCATTGGGAATGAATCCTCGCATGAATGAAAATTGTTGTCGCAGAGCGTTGTCGCCCTCCTAATCAAAGGGAAACAACAACGGATAAACGCCCGCAAAAAAAATGCATGACAGTCTTTCCCTACGAATGCGTGCACCCCAACTCATTTTATCCGTTCCCCCTCGTCAGTCATCCATGCCCACAGCACCGCGAAGGCACGTTTTCACCCGTGATCCCGGAAAAAAATGCCGTTTCCCTCACCACCATCACATCCACACGGGTGCGCAGTTGCCGCTCGCACGTACCCTCTTCCACATAAACAAAGCCAATCCACAAACGATAAAATAAAAAAGCAGCGCGATGCGTTGACAGATTCCTTCCCTTCCGTCTGTTTCGTGATGAAGCCCCGCCTCCTTGCCTATGTATTTCTGTCTTCTCTTTTTGTCACCCACACAAATAAAATGCTCAAACAAAGTCCTGAAACCCTTTTATATGTCACCGACACCTGCTCTGCGCCCTTGTGTCGCTTCAATAAAAGACCGTCATTCACAAATGCACCCCGATGTTCAAAACGAATACCCGCACCCGATAATCCTTCAACAGGGTATTAAGAGCCAGCTCAGAAACATGCACCACCAATACAATCATAAAGCCCCTAATGAAAAGGCCACTCCAGCATGGACCTTTTTTTAAAGTCTTCATCGCAAACGGCCATGTACGAATTGAACTTGTCCAGACAAAACATTCCTCTGTGACAAATCCATTCTCGTCATGAATCCTTCATGAAACCCCGCCGCACTGGTTAAACTTTCACCACTCGATCGGCCACGGCAAGCAAGAACGGAAACAGCCACATAAGGACAATCATCTGTTAAGGCATGCCTTTGGCGTTGTAGGCGGCCAATCGCACAGAAACAGTGCCCATCCACAAGAAAACAGCATACACTGCGGCTCCTGCACTCCCTAATAAGCGCCTCATGAAATAAAAATTTGTGTCGCGATTTCAGAGCACTGAAGTACCAAAAAAAAAAAAAAATGAATTGAAGGCAACAGTCGAGCACAAGTTCTACCGAGTCTTTGTCCGAAGGGAGAAAGGGCACCAAGCACACTGCACTTGAGATTCACTCACAATAACACACCAATAAACAAACCAAGGGCAGTGTGGAAATGGATTTATTCCATTCAGCAGCCCCAGCGGATCATAAAATACAAAAGGGGCCCAACGTAACGATGGTTCCTATCATGGCACCAAACAACGTCGTGCTTCCATTTCAGGATGGGAATTAAGGAGTTAGCTGCAAGTACAGAAACCGTCTTCTCCACCCGGCACAGGACGCTGGGAAACTAGCCAACAGGCCAGAAAGAACAACATGCAGCAAATCGCTCTCAATATTCCGGTAATCCCTTCTCACGCCGAGTTATCGTCGCGGCCGACAAGTCCAGTTTGCGCGGTCCGCCTTTGTGAATTCACAAGCGCCATCATGATGAACAACCCACAAACATACCAAGGCAATCCATACGTGATGTCCTCAAACACCCTTGCAAAACCTTCCAACACCTTCTGCCCCGTGATGCAGATCGTTTCTGAAAGTAAAACCATTCGTGGTGAAGAAGCGCATCCCTCGTCAAAGGCACATCGCCCATCACACGCGATGCTTGCGTTTCCAATGCCCTCCGCTCATTCTCCGAGAAGAAGAAATGATCACGAGCAACAGCATCAGTGGCGCGCACGTCACACGCAGAGAATCCTAATCAACCAAGCAAGCGATATTGAGGTTCAATCCGCTGATACCTCCGAAAAGCAATGGAAATATTGTTGGGCAGCGGATTTCTCGGACTAAACGTCATCCACACTTCAGCACATTTCGCGCCAAACATTCCCAAAAAATGCGTTTGGAGTGCGTGTGACAGACGCAAGAGCAAAAAAGAGATGGAGCACAAAAAAACAATGAACCCCCAAAAAAAGAGCATTCTTATGTGTTCCCTCGCTTGCCCTCGCATGTCTCATTTCCGTGGGGCGGGCCTGTGAAATATGCGGGGGGCAGCCGGGCCCATCAAGGCGATTCCCATTCGCAAGCGTCATGACCCGCCGTACGCTCCCGAGCACACGTTTTCGCATACCACGCGCCCGCTTTACTTTGATGACAGTTGCGGGACTCCAACTTCCCCAGTGTGTCCCGCAGTTTCTTGCCCTCTTGCTTTCGCTCTTCGTTTACAATTCATTCCTGGCAAGTATTCCTTTCGGGTGGTCGCCTGTTGCAATGATGAGGCGCAATGGAAATCGTGATGAACATCGCCAGCGACACAATTCAGACACATCAGTGGCATGTAGGCTTGGCGCCACACGGGACCCGGCGCTTCGCTCGCCCAATTAAAAGCTGCGGCCCCGTTGGTCTGGAAAGCGCGCGGCACAATTCGGTATCCCCACGCGGCAATCAAACGGCTCAGAAACAGCGCGTCATCAGAGGCACGCTCGGCACACCCCACTGCAGAGCCAGTGGGTAAATTTAGAGCAAATTGGCACGACTGCGGCGGGCCATGGCGGACGGCAGGAATCATCTCGCGGTATTGTACGGGGTAAAAGTCTACAATTCGCTGTGGCAGCCAGGCGCAGAACAGATCGTCAATGGCGACAAAAGATATTCGCCACGTGTCTGTCTCAGCCACATTCGCTAAGAATAATCGGCGGCGTTGAGTTTCTTGTGTCAAAGAGTAGAGGATAAAAAAGAGAAAAAAAAAACGCAATATTAGGCAACGCCACATTTCCCAATGCTCCATGATATGTCAGTTCAAATTTCTCAGAGACGTAAACTCTGTGTGGAAATGACGCCTCATTTCCAACCCGCTCTCATGAGTAAGTGAGATATGTTTGTGTGTGGGGAGAGGAATATAGTATTCATCGGCGCCTCTGATTTTCATTCTCCTCGCCTCTTCTTTCCCGTCAAATGAGTGCCGCGCCCGACAACTCCGAAGAAGCGCCGCCAGAGCCAAAGATCAATGACCCGTCGCGCGTCAAAATATTGCCGAGTGGAGAAAGCGTCGGGAGGAGGACAACACTTGAAATAAAACTAGGAATTTGCTTCAGAAATTCAAAAAACAGCACCTCCTGCACCATATTGCATACCTCCATAAGCGTTTTTCTGGAGACGTCGCGAAAACGCACAGTAGGCAGCCTTATTGTGGCGCGGCGCAGGGATGGAACGAACGTCCCAATTGGCGAACCACGAAAAAGAACATCTTCAGGAGGCCGCACCCTCCTGTCATAAGTTGGAATGACGCAGATCTCACATATGACCACAGAATTGATTTCAATGCGTCGGTTCCTTGAAAATGGAGAAATGAATGGCACGGCGATTGCTGGACTTGCGTCACCACCCTTACTTCCTTTCTTCTTCATTGTCTTCCATGAATTGTCTTGGCAGTGTGCTGCCAGCTGGTAAAACTGATACAAAAGGATATCGGATAATTCCAACTCTAGCCGTGTTGCATTCACCTGAGCCGAGCATGCGGAGATTGCATTGATCAACAATTCCACATCACGCACTGTCATGTCCAAACAGAACGGTTTAAGCACATGGCAATTTTTTGATTTATATGTGCTCTGAATGGACGCATTTGACATTGTGTACTGCGCCGTTAACTTCATGGAGTGTTGGACCATCCAGAACTCACTACTTTCCACTGTGAAGAGAACCGAGCTCTCCTCGTCATCACGAATCATAAAGGATAAGTAAGAGACCTTGACATCCAGACGAACCGCAGTTTTCGTTCCAGTTGAACCATCTTCAATCTCCTCCTTCATTTGAGGGCTGATGGTGCAACATGTGTTGTCTTTTAGCAACACAGTTGTATTCAGTGGAACCAGAGACAACACGACCGTGACAGCGTCCTGCTGATGTCGAACAAATGCCATCACCTCATCATCCAAAGCGGTCGAGGTGTTGTGAGTCAACCGCAACACGTGCTCCTTGTCCCCTCCGGACAGCTGCAGCAAATCATTACTTGCCAGCGACAAAATAGAAGGAGACGACACCCCCATGGGGCCAACCTCACGGTAGGCGTAAGACGTGAAATTCACGAGTTTCAGGTGCTGCCTGTTGCAGGGCCCACTTACCACCAGCATGGCGGGATCACCAAAGCCCTTTTTATGTATTTGAACCATGTGTTGCGTCCGCCCACACTGCACAAAGCCGCTCCAATCTGTTTTTGAAGAAAATACCGCCTCGACCGGGGCCGAGTAAGAATACGCCTCGCCATCTTCCTCCCAAGAAAATGTAAACAGGTCCACATACCCGTAGCACGAAATAAATGTGTAGGGAAGCACACCCGCAGCCGGCAAAACTACACGATTAACCCATTGCACCTCGCTCCTGAGTGTATCCTTGGAACCAATGGTGTGCTGCACAAACAGGCTGCGGGTGTGATCCATGTTGACAATAAACAGCGCCGGAACCAACTCCATCGTCTTCTCTGTCGCGTCAGCCTTTGCACGAAGAAGGAAACAGTGAGAACCACACGGTGCCTCTCGCTTTTCGGGGGCATTGCAGGGGAGCATTTGTTCTTCCAGACCCTCATTCACCTCAAACGTCGATGATGTTACTTCCTCTACACGCAATACAAGTGATGCATGGAGCGGGAGATAGGCAAGTTTTTTTCCATAAGAACATGAAAGAACCCCTCCACCCAGTGTGCCAATGGAATCCCCTGCCTCAGATACAAGTTCAACATCCATCTGCGAATTATTCTCTACTCCAAATATATACCGTGGCACCACACTGTAGACCGGAGCAACGCCATCCAATGCATTCAGTTGTCTGCTTTCGATGTTTAACTCAAAAAAGTAACGTCGAGGAAAATTCTCGTGTTTCATCACAATACACTCTCCCTCCGCGGGGTCAATCGCGTTTAAATCAACTTGTTCATTGGCAACGTATCGCTTGTCAAAGACGATGCATTCAAAAAGATAAGCCACGGGAGTACCAAACGGATCGTGCCGGAGGGTCACAAACGTATTGTCGGGATCCACAACTGCCTCTTCAACAAAATCGTCACGGATGTACAGAGGCACTCTTATAGGGAATCGCGTGCCGTTATGAATGCCTGGTCGAGCTGGGGCAAAAAGCATGGTAAGCAAACAACCCTTTAAATGATACGTTACATCAACATACGCCGAAGATTCTGCAAACGAAAACTCCTTGAGGCGCCCAATGGAGTCTTCGCCACGTGAAAGTGCCACTTCAAGAAGTTTACGCGGTGATTCCTCCCAGAGCAGCTCATCACGTGACTCATTATTGTCTTCAATCGACGCCAAACGTGTGACGACGTCTGTGGAGTCGAGGCAACTAAGAGGAATGCAAGAGAGCTCCCCTGGGCGGATCATGGCAACCCCACTCCCTTGAAGCATTGAACAAAACGATATATTATGGGATAAGTAATTCTTGACGTGAAAAACTGTTAGAAACGTCACATTTTGTGCGAGGGTACCGGGCTGCAAACTTGTGGAGATATGAATGTGCTCGCCATTTTCAAGAACAGCCACCTTCTCAGCATGAAGAAGAGCGGCATGTTTATTGTCGGAAAATGATATCTCGCCCTTTTCGAAATGATCCACACGTTTTCCATCAATCAGCTGAAGACAATCCGGGAAAGACAATGTTCTCTTTTCAAGGGTGAGACCCTCGCCAAAAACAAATTGTTCCGCCGCATCCTGCAACGTCACTTCTACGCCCAGGTAGTTCTCCAGCCTCACTGCATACGGCACCGTCTCAGCGTCGCCATATCCCTGCATAAATGTCAAGAGGGACAAAACGCACTTGATTTGCTCGCTGGAGAGAGAAAGCTCACATGGGGAGACAGACACGTCACATGACGCACTAGAAAAATCCTCCGTGCGAGCAACCACCAGCACAGAGAGCAGATTCCGTAAAAGTGAAACACGCGATTGCGAAGAAAATTCCCAGAGAGAGAGCTGCTGTATCCCTGATCGAGCCTCCAGGAAAGCCTCCCCTGTTGTTTCCCGCCTTGACACAACCGAAGTGCTATCAAGGATAAAGCTTATCAATGGCGCCCCACCACTCGGTGGACACAATTCAACAGGAATGATGGACACTCTCACAAGTGCCTTCCACCTGGCAACTGAAAAGCCGCGTGTTTTCACAGGCGATGGGTACTCTCGCACTGAAGCCTCGGAAAAGGGTACTTCGGCGTTCCACACTCCTCTCAGGCAACGCATTGTGCCAAACAACAAAACGGGTATACTCACACTCCCTACTCGCAAGAACGAGCTCAGTGTTGCGTAGTCATCCCTGTGCCTCAGCGTCCAATCCAAGTCCAAATCCATACGAGAAACCAGACCGTGTAGAGCCCCCTTTTCCATAAATTCAAGCCGTCCTCGTTGCAAGCGCAGATGAGAGACGGTTTTCTTGAGGCATGTGAAAAAACGCAGATCCACCGTTGAGAGATTCAGGGTGAGTCTGCACTCATCGCGCAGTGTTAAGCATACAGCACCGCGATGAAAAAAGAATAAAAATTTTTGCACCGTTTTCTTCACCTCCGCCTGAGCGCCGGTCGCGTTTGACTCGCCGCCGAAATCCTCTCCAATGCAGTTGTCGCACACAAACGAGGCACATTCGTCCTCAACAGTGATGGCATGCTGAAAAAAAGAAGAAAAGTGGCATCGGCGAAAGCACACATGGGTCCCACTGCAGACCACCATGTGTATTCCTGAGGTGCAGGAAAGAAAGGTGCAGTCTTCCACCAAAACCATTTCGCCTGGAGAGTCAAAAAACCACGGACCGGTCCGGTCCAAATTATAATGCCCACCTCGTAGCAAAGCGCAGTTCACCACATTCCGCCTTTGAATTGAATTCATCATGTGCCGAAGTTCCATCCATAATCCCAACAATTCTTTCACGGCATCCTCTTCAGAAACCCCTTTTAGATGCACGTTCCAATTCTTCACCACTGCGTGAGTGTACTTCTCACAGGCCACAACTGATGTGTCGCTATCCATGTCGCAATCACTAAATACTCCACTTAATTCCTCGGGAAAGGGAGCAGATTGCTGGGCATATTTCACCCCTTCAACCTCCAGCCGGATCATATCGCCCACATTCAATTTAATCGAAGGAGCAGTGCATTCAGCGGGTGAGCGTTTTACCGCGTGTACGGCGTCATCCCAAAAGTCCTCTACAGCAATGGGTAGCGTGGCTGTGAAGGAAGAAACAGTTGCGCAGAGACCAATGGACATAAATCGGTGGTGAAACACTTCCGCCTCAAGATGGGGCATACTTATATCCGCTAAAAGCTTTTCACAAACGTTGATCAACGTCAATGGTGATGCCTCCCGTAGCTCAGGAAGAAGTTCACCAAAATTCAAAAGTGGCGCACCCGCACCACCATTTATTGAGGGCATATTCACTCGGCACATTAAAGCTTCATCTCCGCCAAACTTAACTGCACAAGAAGAAGCGTACATGACGAAGGCCAAATTGCTAAAACCACTAAAAAGCAGTCGGTATGCTTGTGTGGGCACAAGGTTGTTCACAAAAAAGGTGGCGTGACTTTTTATCAAAGTTCCCAACAAATCTAATTCCAAAAAAATGAGTCGTTGCATACAGACCTCCGCAAGACACACTGAGACCTGCAAAGAGGACGCAAGATACGGTCGTGCGGTTGTTGGAATTGAACTCAACTGGCGGCAGTAAAAGCACTTCATTGGGGCAAATGTCAGAGCATCCAAGAACCGAAGCGTTTCAGCGGAACAGTGCGTCGCATCGCCATATACATGGAATTGCATAGCATCAATATGCAATAAATTTCTTGTGGAAGACGCCTTCCATGCTGATTCCAGCACCCCTATCGACACATTCACACGTGAAGCGTCACTTGTTGAACTTGTTTTTGAGTATAAAATGCCGCTAGGACACGTCACCGTCAATACACCTCCTTCCACATGATCTGTTGAAAACTCAAACGATGATATGTTCGCATGCACCGAAGGAAAACCGCACGTTTGTGCCCCTCTCCACATATTCATAGTTCCCAGCTGCATACGGAGATTTAAGGGTTCAAAAGTAATAACGACACCCAAGAGATATGTCCGCTGTAATTTTAACGCGGAATTAAACTCCTCTTTTAATTCAGCCTCACAACACACCTCTGCGAAAGACTTTTTTATCAGTGTGCTACCCGTTGTTGACTGCACTCTTGATACAAAGCCTGGCATGTTACTAACCCGTAGTAGGGCATTGTTCCACTCAGTTCAAACGTGGCACAAATACTCCCACAGCGCACTCGATACATTTAACGTCACCGCAGACACCAAGATATCCTCCTCTTCAGTCATTTCCACCTTCATGGGTGATAGCACGTCCGTTTCCTCGCCAAAACGCACAGACAATTCCTTCATCAAAAGACCCACACGTGAGTCACCGGATGTTCGCTCTATATGCGTCAGGGATAGTTGCTTCAAATGCAACCGCAAATCATCCACATGAAAATCTATCAATGGGAAAACAAAACTTGTGGTTTTTTCACATCAATTACTCAATTTTGTCTCCGGTGCATTACAATTTGTTTCTGGAATCGCCCGCAGAACGTGTGGCATGGCAACCATGATAGGCTGAACCAATTGCAGCATCCAATTAGATGTGGTGATAAAACGCAACGCTTCTAACGTCGTCCTGAAAAAAGTCATGCCATTGTTTTCGGTTTGCTGAAGAGAAAAAAACGGTTCCCCGGAATCCGGCGCCCGTAGCAGCTGAGACTTTCCCCCCGCAACCAATGTGACATTCCCAACCGAAAAATTGGACTCCCCGTGGCGCTTCACAAACGCGACATCACGCAGCCACACCGTTGTTTCAGCAGGCAACCGCACGCACGTAATTTTCGCGTCCACGTGAAGAGACGAGACAACAACAAATTCACGAGCATCTGAAGGCTGCGTCGGCGGCGGTGTCACACCCGCCCCTGTACTGCCAGCAAGTACCGTCGTGGAGTATCTCTCTTAAACCTTGCGCCTCAAAAATAACACCACATCACGATAGCGAATATCACCCTCAATGTCGGCCAATTGCTCCCTCTTTTCCGCAATGTCCCGTGTGCGATGGCAGTAATCCAAGAGCGCAAGATACGACGTGCGGGCTTCGGCGTAGAAGTGAAGGTGCGACGAATTAAAGTTGTAACGCCCCCTCCTGTCCCGTATAAAAGCGAAGACACAACTTATGGCGTGGGACCAACGTGAACTCAATGAACGCAGCTTATAAAACGGACGGCAATACTCAGGAACCCCTTTCATGATCCCATGGCTCACGGCGCACCTTGTGAGAGACCGCAATGCATCCTCATCAAAAAACAACGAGGATACGCCGTCAAAAACAATAACAACGTTCTTGCGACAGAGAATACCCGCAGAACTGTACACGGAGGTAATGCGTATACTGAGATGATCAATTTCCACAATCTTTTGCGTTTGCTCCTTAGCAGCATTTGCACACACGGCAACCCCACTGAAGGTGATAACGATAACCTTCATAAGCTCAGCACCGGCCTCTAATGTAGGCTCAGTTTTCACCATGATCCCGCTCACCGTAATCTCAAAGCCCACGTCAGAATGTGAATCGCACGGCCACACAACACAGGGGTTCTTCAACTGCACGTGAATGGGTCGATTCATGACCCACGACACAGAACGACTGGCGGCATCGACAAGAAACAAAAAAAAAACTTTTCCATTCTGTGGAAGGGATGCCAAATCCTCTTGAGAATCGCAAGATGCAAATGAAGTGTTACTGACACTCTGACACGACATGTAATCATCATCCTCCAGGCCGCGGAATCGTGCAATGTTCATCCCTCTTTTTCCACATTGGAGGCCTCCCCAACAGAACTAATGCAGCAGGCACATGTGCAGCACAATATCTTTCACTATCCCGCGTTCTACCTTAATTCCCATGAGTGCCACGGCGGCGGTGCCTGCGTTACATCTGAGATGACTCCAAAATATCAGGCGCCATGCTGTGGAGAGTGGATGCTTGCCAAACGTGCCCGCGTTAGCGTCTAACAGGAAATGACATCAAAAAGAAAAAACCATCCGCGGCTCAAGCTACCCGTGTGTGGCCGTGCCAAAGCAAACACTGAGACACGTGTGGAGCGACGTAAAAAGAAAGAAAAAGAGAAGAGAGAAACAATGAAATAATCCACAGAAGTACATCGATACATATATGCATACACAAAATAATACATCAATCCGCATAATTCTTCGTTCCTTCTCTCGCTGTTCCTTCTACACAGCATCAGAAGCATAAGGAGCGGCAGGCATGCCCTCCCATACAGTCATCGTGCAACAGGAGGGAGAGTCACTGCAGGCACCCGCACAAAAAATAGAAACAAACCAACAAAAACCAACAATCAATGACGCATTCGGTGCGGAGTCCGATGGGTGGCTGCGCAGCTGCACAGCCGTGGCCCCTACGCCCTCCCTCATATCAGCCAACAACGCACACTCACAACCTCCAGAAATTGACGCGTCACAGAAGGGCCTCATCGATTGTTTTCCCTAACGTTTTCTTGAATGCATCCTATGGCCCGCACACCAGCCACCATCGTCGGGCACGTCCTCATTACTGAGTACAGACATGAAATAGAGAGAGCAGCAGCCCCCATATTCGGTGCTGCAGCGAAGAGCGTAAAACACACGCACACACCCGTTACGCATCCACGCCGGGCTAGCGTTATAGTTCGATAATCCGTTGTCGTCGATAATCGGTAAAATAAAATAAGAACACCAAATCAATCACCCAGTCAATCTATGAATAATGGAAAGAAAGCAGATATCCGCCAGAAGCATCCACGTTATGCCGCATCTGCGAGGGGCTTTGTGCCTTCTCACCGCGTAGCGTTACTGTTGGGGGCGAAGCCTTTCCACCCCCGAAGGGAGAAAATGCGCCAAATCTTCCGTCAAGCAAAGCATCTTCACCTGTCCAGAAGAGCATAATTAATGCTGCAGCTCGCACTGGATACATGGTCGAACAGGCTCAGAGCGTCTAAGCGAATGTCACCGGCCATGGGCTGCAACGGCGCAGCGGGTGGCCGGTAAGAAGACGCAGCGGTGGTGCCTGAGGCGTACGACGATGAAGTCACGTCGTGCGGCTTCTGCGTCTCCTCGTCGCTCTCGTCGTCATCGCGCAGCAGCGCCTCCAGCCCGCCACGCCGCGGCTCGCGCAGCTCCTGCCAGTGGCGGTCCTCCGCGTACCACACAACGACGCTGTATACAGCGACCGCAAGCAGCACAGTGGTCAGCAGCATCAGAAGTGCCGCGTACGCCCTCGCTCCGCCGTCGCTCAGCACAAGATGGCTGGCCGCGCTGACCACGCACAGCGCCGCAAGGAGCACAAGGCTCGCCGTGCGCATCACCGTCAGGAAGGCCGAGCGCATCATGTTCGTGAAGGCAACCACGCCCGCACCCGCAAGCAGCACAGCCGCCATGCAGAAGTACTGGACGTGGCAGCCTCCCACGGGCGGGTGCACAGCCGCAATCAGGCCCACCACACACAGCACCGACAGCTGGAACACGCACCAGTACACGTGGCTGCCCCTCATGTTCGTCAGCATGCCGCCGTACATCCGCTGCTGCGCCGCGGGGTGCCAATACCCGACGGGGTACAGCAGGCGCTCGTGCAGCGGCTTCCTCGAAAACTGCCAGTACCTCGTAAAGCTCGCGCCCGTGTGGCGGGCAATAAAGTAGCACACGCCAGCAGGAAACGCCACACCGTACAGCACGCCAACGACACCAATCACGCGGTGCTGCACGCGGGCGCCAGGCATCGCCAGTGCGAGCACGGAGCCAAAGAAAATGCCGAGGTGCATCGCGTGCGCCACAACGTACGTCAGGCTCGGGAAGCGCATCGCCGCCCACGCAGTCGCCACGTCCACGCCGCGCCACCGCTGGAAGGCCGCCGTCACACCGCAGTGCACGCACCCGAACACTGCGGCGAGCAGCGCGTTGCCCACCACCATCCACAGCGGGTCAAGGGCAGCGAACACCGACAGGAAGTACGGCAGCGCAGCGGTGCTCGCACGCTCCTGCGCCGAGGCGCATGACATCCTCGCTAACACGCCGAGTGCCTGCATCTCAAGGATGGAGCCCAGCCCGCCGGCCATCACCACGGCAACAGCCGCCGCACCCGTAACAACGCCGGTGATCGCCGAGAGGGCGCTGGCAGCGGCGGGCAGCGTGTCGGACCTGATCGTGAAGGACCCAAGCAGCACACCCTTGCAGCCGCCGAACACCGCCGCAGCGTCGCAGCGAATGACTATCGTCTCTTCGGCAGCAATGAAGTAACCGCGGTGCACGGGCACAGCCAGCTCCACGACGGTGGACGGATTCGTCGCGTTGCGCACCCACGTCGCGTTGCTCAGCATCGCTCCCCACGGACCGCCGAACCCACTCGGTTGCGCCGTCGACACCGGCACGAAGCTAAGGTGCGTGCCAAGCTGCGGGTCGCGTGCCCACCGAAACGGCGGCGGCAGCGCCACCATAAGCAGCGTCGGGACGGCGCTCCCACCGCCGCGGATGTCGTTCTGCGTCAGGCTCCCACCAGCCGCCGTCGTCGTCACGGCAAGCGTCGGGCACGCCACGTCGCTCCACCACGGCGTGCTGCTCACCGACGCCGTCGGGGTCCGCGTGGGCGGCAGTGCCACCGTCTCCGTCACCTGCAGCGTCTCCGTCGGCCCGTACTGCGTCGGACTGTAGTGCGTCGGACTGTAGTGCGTCGCGCTCGGCGTCGGCTTCCACGTTGGCGTCGGGCTGCGCGTCTCCGTCAGCGTCGCCGTGCGACTCAGCAGCGGCATGCCGGGCGTGCGGTTGCACCCGTCCACGTGCGGCAGGTACACCGGCAGGCAGTCGCGCCCGTACCCGCCCTCAGCACAGCGGCAGCGGCACGACCCCGACATCGCCCTCGTCGCAGCAGCAAAGCAGTGCACGTCGGCGTCGCAAACGCCACACGCCACGGGACGGAATTCCCCGATGATGCCGGCGGACCTGTAGTCCATCGGCTGCAGCGCCTGCCCGTTGAGCGTCAGGCACCCCACGACGAACCTTCGGCCGGCGCCCACAAGCGCAACGGTGCCGTCCATCACGACGGGCCCGCTGCCGGCGTTCCCGTAGAGCGTCAGCGTGCTCTGCACGAGCTCCGCACTGCGCGGGTACGACGGCACCGACAGGAGCCTGCCGCTGATGCTGTTGCCGCGCACCGACAGCCACGACCCGGACACAAACGACGCCAACCCCCGCAGCACCAGCAGCGCGCCATCCGTCAGCGCACCGGCGTTGTCGTTCACTACGACGGCGGACAAGTTAGCCACCACACCGCTGTCGAACACCAACCCATGCGCGGCGTACACCTGGCCCCCCGACACGCGCAGCACAGCGCCCCCCGACGCAACCACGCGCGCACTCGCGTACAACGCATATTCGCCACCGAACACAGCCGCGTCCAGCGCAACGCCGCCACCGACAAGCTCCAGCACGGCGCCGTCCACCACCACCGTCCGCCCACCAGTCATCACAGTCACGAGGGCAACGCCGGACACAACCAGCACGGACCGCACGAGCCGCAGGCCCGACAGCACAAGCACCGGTGCGTACGGCGAGGACTGCGAGCCGGGAAGATACACAAGCGGCGTCGACCTCGTGGCAACCAGCAGGGAGTCCGTCACCGTCAGCACGGACCCCGCGGGAAACGTGCCGCTCAGCACAAGCGCACCGTCCAGCGCCTCCACATCGCACACCGACAGCTCCACCGGCCCGCTCTCGTCGCTCACCGCCGCCCCCGCACCGCGCAACGCTCCACCGCCCATCACGTACAGCACGGCACCGTTCAGCAGCGACACGTCCTGCACAACGATCCGCACGCCGTCCCGCGCCATCCACGGCACGTAGAGCACAGGACTCACGCCGTCCAGCACAACATGGCGCAGCGTCACCTCGCTCGCACCGAAAGGCACAACGAACACCGACTGCACCGCCACGCCCTCACGGACAAACACGCTCGACGCGGTGCCCACAGCAGGCGGCAGCGCGGGAGCTCCCACAGGCACGCACGCCTCGCCGTGCCCGCCGCTGCCGCACGCGCACACGCACACGCCGTTCCTCATGCTCGCCGACGCCGTCCCGGGCGCGTAGCAGTGCGTGTCCCTGTCGCAGTCGTCGCACCCAGCAACGTCGATGCTCCCAGCGTCGCCAAAACCAGCAGCAGCGTACTCCTCCGCCGTCAACAGGACACGTCCACCGGCGTCGTTGCAAGCCACCCTCACATGCGCCCCAGCCAAGAGCGACAGGCTCACCGAGACCATCCGCGGCAGCAGTGCTCGGTTGCGCACAAAGCTCAGCGTGCTCCCAGCAGCGGTCACGGCGCCAGCGGCGTAGAGCATCCCCCTCGAGACGCCGTCGTGCACGTTGCCCTTCACCAGCAGCATCGACCCGTCATCCAGGCTCACCGTCGAATAAAACGCCACCGCGTAGTCCTCCGTCGACAAAAAGTCGGTCCGCACAAGCGCCACAGCGGAGCCCGACACGCTCACAGCCCCACGCACAGACACCGCGTGCTTGCACAGCAGGAAGTCGCTGTCAACAAACGCCACCACGGAGCCGCCGCTGGCCGCAACACCGCCCTCCACCGATACGCACAGCCCCAGCGCCGTCTGCACCGACAGCCCGTCCAAGTACAGCGCACCGCGCGACGACAGCGCCACGCCGCCAAACACCAACACGCCAACAGCGTCGCGGAACACCGCCGCCACATGCGTGCGCGCAATGGTCAGCACGCTCCCCGTCAGATTCACGTTGTGCAGCACGAGGCACGCGGACGCGTCGCCAAGGCCGTAGTCTCCGCGGTACGCAACACGATTCTCTGCGATCAGCACCGAGTCCACCACAGTGACGCGCGAGCCCGGCGGAAATCGGTTCGCCACCAACACGCCGCCGCCGGAGCGCGACTCAAGCCCGCTGATCAACACATCAACGCGCCGGCCAGCAGGCGGGTCGGACAGCCACCCAACAACGTACAGGCTTGCTCCGCCCAAAAACGTGCAGTTCGCCAGCGTCACGTTGCGCACGCTCCCTGACATCGACGCCACGCCCACCACGACATCCGCCGCAAAGGTCACGCCAACGTAGCACGCCACCGACATCCCGAAACTGACTTTCACCTCCACTTCTACACGCACGTCCCGCACGCACAAGTCGGCGCCGTCGGTGCTCGGCGGCTCGGGAACAGCGACGGGCAGGCACGCATCGCCGTGGCCGCCCTCAGCGCACGTGCAGGCGCAGCCGTCACTCGAGGCCGTCGTCGTGTACGCGGGGAAGCACGACGTCGCAAGGGCGCATGGGTCGCTGCAATTCAGAATGGTGGCATTGTACACGGAAGGGATGCCGTATTTCGCTTCCTCGCCGTTCACACTGTTGCACGCGGCCACAATAGCTCCGTTTGTGAGATCGCGGGGCCCCGTGGGTATCCATAGCGCTGTCGGCGTGAACGTGCTGGAAATAAATTGGTTGCCGGACACAGACACCGTGGAGTCACGGAGATTCACCGTGGGGCTAAAAAGAGCAAAAGCAACCACTGGGGACACGCGGCAAAGGTTGCCGCTCAGCTGCAGCCAGGAGTTGTAGTAAATGTTGAAGGAGTAACCTGAAAAAAACACAACCGAGCTTCCCTGCATGTCATTGCCCTGAAACACAACCGCTGACAGAGACTCCGCACGTAACTCCCAAAGAAATAAGATGACGTACTTCACCGGCATCGTCACAACGTTGCCTCGGATCACCACGGCAGAGTTGTTCAGCACCTTCAGCGACGAAGACTGGCTAGACCCTCCAAGATGTATCAGAGTGCCGTTAGCGCCAGCCATATGAAACGTGTTGCCCATCACAGCAAACACGGAGTGCCACGACACCCTCACCGCAGATCTGACAACGTGAATGGCGCTTGACGGTGCCCTCACGCTCTGAAACACATTGCCACTGAGCACCACCGCGGAGTCGTTGCTGATCGCCAGCTCATTCATCGCAACACACGACGGTCTGTCAATGGCCAAACCCGAACGAAAAATCAGCCTCGTGACAATGAAGCGGTTCCCGCTGATCGTGATGCTCGTGTGCGGTGGAAACCCACCCTCCGGGCTGAGCAGCGCGTCAAAAAACGTGTTGCCGGTGACGACGATGTTCAGAGACCTAACAGCGGCGTACACGTTGCCCAACAGCAACAGCACGGCACCGTCCCTCCACGTGCATCCATCGAACGTGACATTCGCCACGTCGCCCGTCATCGCCCCGACCAGCACAGTCAGGCTCATGCGGCCCCCGCTGAACGTCACGTTGCGGTAGCACAGCCACGACAGCCCGCTGCCCACAGCCTGCGCCACCTCGGGGTACTCCATGTCGCTGATGCACTCACCAACCGGCGGCGGTGGCGGTGGCGGTGGCGGCGTGGGCAGTGGCGGCGGGCCAGCAGGCACAGGAGCCGGGACGCACGCATCGCCGTGCCCTCCAGCAGCGCACCGGCACTCGCAGTCAATGACCGCCGTCGTCAGCGGAGCGAAGCAGTCGCCGTCCTTTGTGCACTCCCCGCACGCGGCAACAGTCGTCGCGTTGGTGATGCCGTGGAGCGCCAGTTCAGCCGCCGTCGTCACCACACGTCCCGCAACCGTCAGACACCCAGCAACGAGCCGGTAGCCGGCGTCAGCCTGCGATAGCAGAGGCTCCGACAGCCCCGTCGAGCCCATCTTGCAGCCCGTCAGCGTCACCACGCTGCTGCCGTCAATGCTCACAAAAGCGGACCCAGCGTCATAGAACATCGCACCCAATCCCACATCGTTGTCGCGCCAATCCAGCCAGCTTGACCGCTCAACGGTCCACAATTTGTTGACGTAAATGGCATAAGATGAAAAGACGCTGTTGCCCACCACGCGCAGCACGCTGTGATCCGACACGCTGAATCGGGAGTGCTGATACAAAAGGCTTGCTCCGAATAACATTGTATTGTTGAGCAGCGCAAAAACGGAGTGATCACGAACACTGAGCCTGTACACGTAGAACAGGTATTTGTAGCCCTCAAAGCTGCAGTACCGCGCGTACAGCGAGCTGCCACCCACCAGCGTCAGCGTACCGAACGAGTACAAACCAAACGCATCGTGCTTCGTTGCATGCGCATTGACGTTGCTGACCAACAGCGAAGAAGCAGTCAACACAACGTCGTGCAGCAACAATACGCTACACATGTTGTTCACGTTGTCCGGCAAATGGACCGCGGAGGACTGCACGGCGTCAACCTCCGTGACGGCAATGTCGCAGTGCTGCGGGAGGGCAAGTGAAAAAGCAACAACAGAGGACCGCATCACCGTCTGGCTCACGCGGACCAGGACGCCCGCTGACTCGGCCGCCTCAGCACCCCCAACAAACCGCAGCACAGCCCCATCAAGGAATGTGCACCCAGTGAGCGTGATGTTGATTGGGAGATGCAGCGGCATACTGTCAAGAAAAAAGGTCAGCACAGCACCCACGCCGCTGAATGTCACGCCCTCGTAGCAGTGGTGCGTCTTCCACATGTTCAGCGTGAGGCTCGTCAGCGTCTGGTTCACCACGCAGCTCGTGTCACCATCAACGGCTCTCTCCGCTACGGGCGGCACAACCGTGTCGGGCACCTCAAAGGGAAGGCACGACGCGCCATGCCATCCGTCCTTGCAGCTGCACGAGCACGAGCCGCGGTCCACCGACTCCGTCCCGGGCATGTAGCACGCCGCGTCGTCGTTGCATGTGCCACACCTAAACAATACCACGTCCTCCGGAAACACGCCGTCGTACGACACCTCCTCACCGCCCTGCAGGTTGCACCCAACCACAAACCGCGCGGGCGGCTTCACGATCGTGTTTGACGGAACCAGATCAGCAAAGGGATAACTATCGTCCACCTGACGGTTGTGTGCAAGCGCCACGATAGTGCCGCTGCCCGACAGTTTAATTTTCTGCCAGGAATACGGAATAGTTAATACTGAAACTGCGCCCACGACATTGCCCTCCACACGCCACTGCGCACCTCCCTCGAGTGTCACCGATCCGTCCAAGTACAAAAGAGCGGAATACGAACCCTTCGTTCGGCCAACAAAGATGCAGTCCGCCACTCTCAGCAGCCCCGCGGAGCTCACGGTGGTATCCCCGTAAAGATAAACACCATTAGCCGCGCTCATCGTGTTGTTCTCCACGAAAAGGTAGCCGCCGTTCTTCACAACAGCGTAAACGCAAACGGATGATTCCAAACCGCTACCCCCCTCCGTTGCCCTCAGCGTATTTCCCTTCACAATAATCCCGCCACCATCAAGAACAGCAGCTTCGGAGAAATAAACGGCGTTATTATTCCCCTCGATGCTGTTGTCAAGCAGCAGCAGCGTAAAATTCGCACTGAAGTAAAAATCCAAAAATGCAATGGCGTGACTCGACGTCGACACAATCTTATTGCCCACCACCAGTATCTGGGAGCTCGAGCCAAAACCACCCTCAAACTCCAACGCTCCAGAATCCAACATCGAGGATGTCACGTTCACGTGCACGCGCGCACCACTCCCCCTGACCGACAGGCCCACGAGGACGCACTGCAGCAGCGTGATGTTGAGTGTCTGTTGTGGCGCGTCAAAGTTATAAAGGTCAAGCACAATCGCGGCGGTGAAGGTCACGTTGACAAAGCACAGACCACGCACACCGGGATCAGGATAGTCCACGGAGCTGATGCTGCCACCGTGCACGCAGCGGACCTCCGTGTCCTTCGCATCGGGGAGCGGGAGCGGTCCAAGGCCGTCCGGAACCGCAGCTGGTAGGCACGTGTCACCGTGGCCGCCAGCAGCACACACGCACTCACAGCCGCTGATGCTGCTCGTCCTCGCTGCAAAGCACACGGCGTCCACAGTGCAAACGCCACAGTCCAGCACCGTCACGGGTGCCTCAATGTTGAGGTCGACTCCGTAATCCGTCACAGGTGAGCCCCTTGCCTCGTTGCACAAGCCGTAGATGGTCGGGCGCACGTCGGATGGTGGTGACCACTTGCTTGTCATACAAGTAAAGGACAAGAACGAGCCGTGCGTGAACTCGTTATGTACTATCGACCACACACTCTGATCGCGGAACGCAACGCCGTTTTCGTCGGCCACGTACACAACGTAGGCGGTGCGGAACTCGTTGTCGCGGTGCACTAGCCAACTGCCACCAGTCACAGTCAGCGTGTTTGCAATGAGCATGGCGAAGCCGAGACGGAAAGTGCTGGACACAATCTGCAGCACGCTGCCGCCAGCCACCGCAACGTCCTCAAACACACACGCACCCTTGTAGAAGTCGTTGCTCGGCGCACTCCACGAGCTGTTCTGTATGGAGAACACAGAGCCACTGCTGACACCCAGGCCCGATGCAAGGGCGTACATCACGTGCGTCTGCGAATTGACGGCGCAGTTGTCCATGTAGAAAACGCTGGACAGGTTCACGTCGAGACCGCGCTCCACGAGGATCGCAGCGCACGAGCCCCCGCCACACACCAGCGTCGACCGCGTCATGACAAACCGCGTCGACAGAAGCCGGACACCGTCCAGGACAAGCGCGGGGCCACACCGATATCCCGCATGGCCAGGAGTCGTCGGCACGTACTGCGACCCGCCAACCGTCGCGCGCAGCGTTGAGTTCGCCAGCAGCACACTCGAGTGCAGCGGCATCGCGCCATGCAGCACAATCGTGCCCTCCAGCGACGTCACGTTCGTCATGTTGACGAGGGCGTGGGGCATCAGGCGCGCCGTGCTCTCGCTGAGGCCACCAATCCGCAGCTGTGCGCCACCCGCAAGCACGCAGTGGCGCAGCGTCACGTTCAGCGCGTCAGCGAACGCGTCCATCGAGCGCAGGTCCACCGCCACAGTGATCGGCCCGCTGAACACCACCGAGTCGAAGCACGCCGTCGCACGCCCACCGCCAACCGTCACCGACTCCGTCAGCGTCACGCCACTCACGCAGTCCTGCGCACCACCACCGGCCCTCGCAGGCGGCACGTCGAACGGCAGGCACGCCTCGCCCAAACCGCCGGCACGGCAGCTGCACACGCAGTCGGAGAACGACGCCGTCAGCGCATCGAAGCACGCCAGCGCAGCCGCGCAGCCGTCGCACGGCACCACGCTCACGGAGGGCAGACCGGCCAAGCGGTAGTCGCCGCTGCTCCGCAGCACCCGGCCGCCGGCACGGTTGCACTGCACGGTCACGGCGCCGCTCGTGATCGTCAGCCCGGAGACAAGCGTCGCGCCAGTGGCAGCGCAGCGCGCAATCGACACGGCGCCGCCGCTCAGCGTCACACCCGACAGCGATGCCACCGACGACGCCTCGCCCACCGCCCAAACGTCGTGCAGCTCCAGCCACCCGCCGCCACCGATCGTCCCACCGTCGCAGCGCACCAGCGACGACGCAGCAGACCCCTCGACGCCCACGAAGCGCAGCACCGAGTCGGACACCGCGAGGCGCTCGCCAAGCACAAGGCCGCCGCCGCCGCTCACAACCGACACGTTCGTCACGGAGAACACCGAGTGGCTCCGCAGACTGAGACGCGACGAAGACGTCACACGCATCGCGGACGCGGTCGGACCGCCCGACGCCTCCAGCAACACGCCGTCAAACACCACCGCGCTCGACAGCAGGTCCACGCCGCCGCCAACGTACACCGCCGTCCCGCCCGCGTGCAACGACCTCAGCACAGTGTTGCTCACACGCAGCTGCGAATGCAGCAGCGACGTCGCGTACAGCACAAGCGGCGACGCCACCGCGTCCGTCAGCCCGCTCAGCTGGGAGTAGCGCATCGGTCCCGGCGTCACAATCGTCGAGTCGCGGACCGTCACGTTCGTGTGTGCCGGCAGGTTGTGCACAAACACGAGCGAGCAGTAGCCGCCGGACAGCCCGCTCACGCTCACCACCAGGCTCCGGTCACGCGCCGGCTCGCCGCTGTAGCCCCGCACGTGGATCTGCGCACCGCCGTCGCACACACAATCCCTCAACTCGATGCGCAGCGCGCCGGGAAGCATCGCCGGCACGTCAAACACAACAGCCACGCCGTTCGTGATGTACACGCCGTCCATCAGCACCGTGTCCACGGCGCGGCCCACCGTGATGGCTCTGTCCACTGTGCCGCCCCGCAGTCGCAACACCACCGCATGCGCCGCAGGCATCCACGCCGCCGCCGCAACCAGCGCCAACACAAAAAGAAGCGCCACACGCACAGCCGCAATGGCCCTGCGCCGCACACGGTGCCGGCTGCGCGGACACGCGCCCACCGCAGACCGCATCCACCGACACAAAAAGGTTCCAACAGGGCTGTCGTGGCGTGTCGCACTCGCCCCGTCGACCGTAACTCCTGTCTAACAAATCCCCTTTCTTCAGATGGGAAATCCAGAGACACAATTCCGCCAGATCGTTATCCCACTACTGCTAATCCTAATACCGCAAGTAATTCCTAACACCTTGAAACGATAGTTGTGCTGGTCAAGCCAATTTACCTCTAACTGTTTTTTCAGGAAAGGAATAAAAAGGCGGAAACAACAGCAAATAAACACAGTGGTACGCGGAGGCATCCGGCCACAGACAGTCCCCGCCAAAGCAAAACCACCGACAAAGAAAGGCGCAGACACCACCACGCCGTTAACACCATCGCCCTCCCACCGCCCATGCAGCCCCACACAACCATACAGAGTGGCGCCATCCCAGCAAAAAAGGCACATGGCTATTAGCACCGCTCTTGCAGGCAAAAGGCTCCACCACAGAGCAGTCCCGATGCCGCGAAAAACAAACAAGGGCCGAGACAGTACCACGTGGCAGCGTTGGAACCGGCGACCATCAAGCGCGTCAAAGGAAGAAATGGTGACACGGAAGAGGGGTGGAGAATTCGCCGTTCGCCAGCAGAAAAGGCGTCTTTCCTCCCTTACGTGGGTTGGCATTGCAAAACAAAGATCGGCACCACACGCGCAAAAGGCACACACAAAAAGGAAGGATGAAGAAGTGCGGTGACGGTACTCAGACGCGGGGAACAAGGGTCCACACCGATTGTGCGGCCTGTTGACTCATAGACGTCCTGTTTTTAATCACGCCACTGTCCCGCAGTTCGTCAATCTGCAGGAGACTGAAAGGATGGAGAGAAGGGAAAGAGCGAAGGTGCGGCCCACATCCATCTCGGTTGGATGTGGCACCGGTGACGTCATCCCGTCAGGTCACCCGCAGCAAAGACCGTCACCGTCAGCGGCGGTCAGCGTCTTCCCTCTCCCACTGGGGCGCCATTCCACCGACGCCGTCGCTTGCCTCCTCCCCAAAAAACACAACGAGGGAGAAGCACCCACACGCAACCGCCAGCACAGAGTACAAGAGGAGCAACCAACTACACTGCAATAACTATATCGTGTAACTGTCTCGTGTGTCTGCCCACGGCCACAAAAAAATAAAAAAAGCATTTAGGGGCAAATACAACCACAGAAGAGCGCCAGAAAAAAACGAGCAGGATGAATGTTGAAACGCAACACCGCACGGCTGCCCACGCCGTGGCGAGTCGCGGGAAATATGCTGGAAAGTAAGAAAGGATAAATCCGTCTTCCATTATGCAATCACTCAAAAAAAAAAAAAAACAAGAAAAAACTGCACGCTGCTGCGTGACATCCAAATCGGTGCGCATGTCCCGCCTGCAGATAATGAAGAAATACGTCACACTCCTTCCAGTCGTTTAAACCCCCGGTGCCCACACATTATTGATATTCCACTGGGACACTCGGCGTGGTTTCGTGCACCCCATTCCATTGTCTCCTTTATTAGCCGGCGCCATCGGCGTGGCACACAAAGCCGAGCGCGCCTCTGATCAAACAAACAAACAAAAACAAGAACACTGAGTAGATCCCGCCGCTGTCGGAGGACCACAACACGGGGGGGAAATAAAAAACCAACCAAACAAAACAACGCGATGATGGCCCCGGGGGGAGCATGCTTCCACATGGAGGAAGGGACCTGCGCGGCGAGGGGGGTACAAAGTAAAATAAAATGGTTAAAACAAGGCGTCACAGAAAGTGGCAATTAATTTAGAAGAGTGCGTGGACAGACGCATATGTTCCCGCTGGAGGCAGGAAGTCCTCACTGCAGTTTCTCAGTAAAGGGCCACAATGCCGCACAGCAGCATCCGAGAGATGCCCCCACGCATGGAGCCGTCACTGTTACCTTTTTTGGCGTCGCTCTTCTTGACCATTTTTAGTTCACCGACACTCAGTGGGCGGTTGTACAGAAAGACCTTCGTCACCGTCACATTGCTGTTGATGTCTCCCTCGTCGCCCCCAATGTAGAAGAATGAGACTTCAGCCCCCCGCGTCTCAGGTGTTCGTAGCGTCTCCGGGCTCCCCACAAGCTCGCCATTCACGTACACGGAGCCCTTGTTGCCGTCCTGCAGCATGAGCGCCACCTGGTATTCTCTCCCAGGTTCCCACGTGCTCCCCGGCGCCGTTTTTGTGCCGTTGAACACCTCCCACTTTCTATTCATGCTGTACGACAGCCCAATGATCTTCGTGCCGGCACCGTCCCCCAGACCCGCACCCAGCAGAGGAGTGCTCCCCTTCGGAACCCGGTGGATGGTCACCGTCGCCACAAGGGTGAATCTGTGGTTCACAAAGCCGTACTGTTTATTGGGTCCCCACCTGCTCATCGACCACATTGCCCTGGACCCAGGCGCCGTGAACTTAAAAACATTTTTGACCTTCGCTGCCTTCATCACCGTTGCATTCACGCAACGGTACTCGTCGATCCACGTGTCGCCACCGGACGACGTATTGGACAGGAATCCAACCAGACCAGCCGTGGGTGTGGACGACTTGGAGAAGAAGGCGTCCAGTCTCGCCCAAGTACTGAGGGTGGACTTGATCGTCTTCAGCTCCTCCGTCAGGCGGCAAGGGATATGCCCCGGCGCGTTCCCACAATACTCTCTCGTGAAAGGTGCAACGCACCATCCGAGTACAGCAGGGCGTTGGTAAGCGTCTCACCCACAGCATGATCCGCAGAAAGGGCCTCAAGAAGAAACGTGCGGCTATTGTCCGTGACCCAAAGGTAGAGCGCCTTGGCTTCAGTCCCCAGAAGGAGTGCCCTTGCCGAGTGTACAGCATGAGTTTCTCTCCCTCAATGGTGGCGGTGATGAGGTCTCCCACACGCAGGCTTTTGTCCCAGGGAGCTCTTGGTCGTGCGTTGACCCACACGCTCGAGAGTGTCCCGATGGCCTCCGTCCACGTTGTCCCCATGTCACGCGACTCGAACACACTCTGGCCATTCTCGCAATCAACAATCATGAGAAGTGATCCCTCCCATTCGGTGATGCGGGGTCAGTGCACTTCGCAGGGGAAATGTCCTCAGAGAGCGACCAGGTACTGCCGTTGTCCTTCGAGTAGATAATCATGGAGCAAACGCCACCATTTTTTTCATTCACCGCCATCAGAGAAAACACAATGGTGCCATCCTCCATCAGAGCACCTGAGCCACCAGAAGCAAGGCACTCCGTCAATTTACCTTTGTGAGCGGCTATAGTACTCTCGTTCAACGGAGACTGGACTTCGCCCCATTTGATCCGTTTACTCGACTCGCCGCCCGTGGGATTCGTGACCTCACCAACAACCAGTTTTAGTTCCAAGCCGCCCTCTTTCCAACTCCCATCTACATAGGACACATCAGTGCTTCCCACAAGAAGAAACACCTTATTGCCCTTCATGGTTGTTGTGCGGCGGAGCACAACATCCGAACCCTCTTTCCCCTCCGCTTTACCAAGCACAGTGTGTGCACTCCATTCTTCCTTTACCGACCTCACCAACAAGAGTAGACCATTCCTAAGCAGAGTCGATGTTCTCCGAAACAACGTCAAAAGACGGCTTAGTCAATTGACCACCTTGATATTTGGCATTTACCTGACCTTCGGCAAAAGCAGCAATTACTCCACCAGCACTGACGAGAGAGGGTGAAACAAATGAATCCCTCCGACCTGAGTCAGTCCCCTTCTTCGCCAGCACCTGCGTCGTCTGCGGCACAAAAAGATCGACCCGTTGCAGTCCCTCAACACCCCCTGAAGCACTCCCTTCTCCAGCAATGGCACCCGTCAATGCCGACCCAGGAGTTGAAGCATCAGCATTACTTCCCACACCAGCGGTCGCAGCTCCACCGCAGCACATCATCACGACGAGGAGGAGCAGCACCGTGGAAGCAAACACGCCGGGAGATATTGGGCCTCTGCGGCTCACTCTCTCTTCCTTCCCTCCTCCTCCGCGGGATCCGGTCACGCGGCGACGGTTGTGTGTGCGGGGTGCCTTCACTGCAGCAACACGTGAGAGCATATAAATATGTGTGTATGGGCGGTGTGTGTGCTGTTGGTCCTTTCAGTGCCTTCGAATCTCACAGTAGCGTTTAGCGCTTATTTTCCTAGCGTGTCTGTGTTCAATAATTGGGGAGAACAACAACAGTGGTAATACATCAGACACGTCAGCGGGGGCTAGGGCAGAGCACCCACGCAGAGAGCGGGACACGAGACAATCCGGAAGAGACGGCACGGAGAACCATCGCCCACAGAAAAGAGCAGCAACACGGCAAGTCACGGCGGGCCGTCGGTGTGTGCGGGCCAGCCCTCACGCGGTGCAACACGCCACACCCAACAGGGAAAGACAGACAGAGAGGCGGAGAGAGATGAATGGACGCCGTCAAGAGGCACTCACAATCAACATGGCCCGTGAGCATGCGGCCACTCCACGCAGGAACACAGCAGGGGAGGATGACAGGAGAAAAAAGCAAAAGGCAGCACAAACACACGGAAGAAACAAAAGACAGGCGGGAAAGGCATCGCCAAGGGCCTCGCCCTGGCCGGCAACTCCACACCAGCCCTCACACATACACACACCATCGCAGTGCTGCCAGTCCGCGGGTGAGAGGATTCGGCCCTCCACACAACGAAGGCAAACACCGCTACCAATCAACCACCAATGGAAGAAGAAAAGAAGCGACACACCGCCGCCGCCTCCAGCTCATTCCCACAGCCAACGGGATACGGCCACAGCCCCGCAGCCAACGCACAACGCACACCAAGCGAGCAATCACCCAAAGAGCCACACGCGGAAGCGGATCCTCACCCATCCATGACGCGGCGCCTCGCTCCATGCGGTCACACGGAGCACACCATTTCCCCAATAGAACTTATCCTTCGTCCATCCCTTAAAGATGCTTCTGTTCGTGATGGGCCTTAGAGCACAACAGAATAAAATGGGCAATGCAGTAGTACTGCGACACCGCCAGCCACATTGACTCCCTCATACCGGGGAAATTCTCCAATTATGCCTCGTGAGCAAACACACAACTAACATACTATATAGAAATCACCCAATGTTTTTCACCAGAAGCCAAACAACCCATTCCCCTCCCTAATTTTCTTCGGTCACTGTTAAGTTCGATAGCGTTGGACAGTTCTGAAATCTGTGCGATATACTGCCGCCTTGTGCTGGTGCACCTGCACCGTATGCATACACAAGTATCCAAGAATACATAAATCCCACAATATTTCTTTACCACAAATCAAAATTGCCCCTTTCCCCAATTTGTTTTCCTATTTCGACGGTTCTTCCTCACTTCGGAGTGCTTCTTCTCTTCTAAAGCCTCTGTACGATACTGGCACTTGGTACTGGCGCACCTCTTCCTTCCAAAACGCCGCTATTTCACGGCTTTCATCATCGCTCACATTATTGGAATTGACGACATCACACCTCTGCCAGTCATTCATCGGCGTGCTGTCTGCGTGCTGCACATAAATCATCTCCCACGACATGTCTCGGGATAACTCCTCCCAACCATTAAAATATGCCGCCAGATACTCGGTGAACTGCCTCACAGTGCTGGCTCTGGTGTGGTGCCCACCCGCCGTAGCCATCCGCAGACCAACCAGCGTCTTCGGATTTGAGTCCACAAAGAAAAAGACCGTCCACCAGCGGAAAGTTTTGGACTTTGGGCTCATACAGCACCCAGTGGTCCATAGCAACCGGATTGGAAAGGCGTTCCGGTGGCGGTAGAACCTCTTTTCTGGTGAAGCTCGTGTCTGAGTGCTCTTTCAGTGCACCTGTGTGGCTCACGTCGTCCTGGTGGCCTCAGTTCCTTGATTTTAATTCTTATCGCACGCAGGAAATCCTCATTCAAAAATGCGGATACGGCACACTTTCCAATAAGATATGGTGGGGCATAATCCCAGAACCCCAAAACGAAAAAAATAAAATCGGACTGCTTCATTTCATTCTCCAACCTGGACAAAGTTTCACGTTCGAGATGGGGAGATACCAGCAAATTCAGAGGCGACTCAATGCTGTTTCCTCGTCGTACTCGGACAACCCTCACAAGCTTTCGAGACAAGTCGCTGTCATTGGACGAGTAGCAACAG
>NW_001849377.1:61630-62586 GCF_000209065.1 Trypanosoma cruzi
CATGCGACCCCTCACCTCCCTCCAGTACTCCGCTTGCTCCTGCAGGGGCCGATTGCGTTTCATCCAAATGCACATTGCCCTCACATCGTTTTCTTCGGGACAATTCGTTACGATTGCAGTAGCGTCCATTTTTTGCCCACCGTTCATAGTCGTTTTTGTCTGGTGGTGTCACCACAATCATGCCCCATCCCCTGCAAGGCAAACCAGCAGGCGGTTGACGACATGCCAATGTCGCATCGTAGATACAATACCCCTTAACCCCACGCAAAGAAAAAATGTTTACAACATCATCAATCCTGGGGTCACCCCTGTATGTTGATACCGTTTTGGTGGTCTTGTCAAACAGAAATGATTGACTCCCAACAACGTACGCAACCATTGGGAGCTGCTCCGCATCATAGTGCAGCAGCTGGTAGAGGAGGTACGAGCCGGCAGCCACCGACTTCCCGATCCCGGGCGTCCCAATCAACAGACGCTGCTTGGGCTCAAAGTCGTTCCCACCGTGACTGCTGAACCACTCGGTGAGATCGCCCTTAACAATCTGCCACACTCGATCCACCTCACAGTTCACGTGGCAGTCACGAGTGGATTTATTCTCCTTCCATCTCCACGAGTACGGCCATCCCTTCTCCGAGGTGAGAACCATCAGCCTGGGACGCGGTGCACCGGATTGCCACACACCGTCATCCTTTTCGAGGGTGTCGTCAACTTTCTTGTAATCCCATGACTGCGGTGCTTCCCCCTCCCTCACTTCCACTCCCGTCCCCTCGCCGCCAGAAACTTCCACCACATGATGCCACCTCGCATTGTACACAGACTCGTACAATCCCTCCAGGCATATCGGTGCACTCGTCGTCGTTGGGTTCCTCGCTTCCTCGGCGGCTGCATCCAATAACCTTTTGGTGATTTCATGAACACTTGCTTTTACCTCCGCAGCAGCCACCACCACCTCAGTA
>NW_001849377.1:62686-95399 GCF_000209065.1 Trypanosoma cruzi
CCCAGTCCTTGTCGTTCTCGCCTTTCCCCTTCTTCTGCCCTCCGCCTCTCTACTCTCAGTACATAAGAGCAGGCTGTGCTTATCTGTGCCCTTGCAAGAGGAGTGACCGTATCCTTTCTTTTAAACTCCCTCCATTGCCTGAGAGTGACAATATATTCTCTGTTAAGCTTATGTGAAGACTCCGATAGCACGTAAAACTCCTCACGCTCTTTTTTCAGCTCTTGGTACGACGGCAATGCCTTTATTGGGCTCAATAACACTTCGTCTTGGATGAAGTCATTGGGGCTACTCAAAAGGTCCTTCAGATAGACGTTCTCACTGAATTCCTCAACGCCCCTGCCGCCAAAATAATTCCGAAGGAAATCATTCAGCCCCATGTTGGTGATGCGTTCATTTCCCTCCAGCAGTAATTTATGCAGCCGACTGTCAAGAGTCCACTGCGGTCGCTCTTTACTCCCCACCGCATGTCGAGCCGCAGCGTCGGAACCATCGCCGGAGATGCCGCTTCAAGGCGCCATCACAACGCCCGTGCGGTGAAGCATCCCACTCGCACCGCCCAACTGCGGCCAGAAGGTGCCGCTGGCTCCAAAGGACAGTCGCGGCTGTCTCGTCCCGCAGTCCCAATGGCGTTGGGCGTGGCACTCGCACGGCGGGGCGGCCGGTGCGCCATGCAGCCGCACTGCAACGCCTGTCGGTGAAACAGTCAACGCCCACCGCCCCCGCAGCAACACAACGTGCAATTGGCCACAACACCGCCACATTATCGTCCTTCTCTTTTTTTATTTTATTTCATTCACGTTGTCGGTCTGTTTGCCCTATCACTGGCGATAAAAATAACTCCGCACTCTCGCAGAGAAAGAAAAAAGCGCGATCCCACCGTCCCGCCGCGGCCCAACACTCTCGTCCACCCACCGCCACTGCCGCGCAGGAGACCGCAGTCACATCGCAGAGTCAGCACCACAATGCGCACCACACCATCGTGCAGTGAACAATGGACGAGACGCAGCCACGCATCGCCCCGCTCCATTTTCCCACCACTCAATTCTTGCGTGCCCGCACAAAGTAGCAAGCAGAATCAGAGTGCACACAAACCCAACAATCCCCTCACTCGCTGAAGCACATTATTCGCATGGAGTGACAACATTTGGGGACACACCAGCAGTAGCAGAAGGCATGGAATTTCCCTGCCAACCCCCTGAATACACACAACAACTCTGCGGAATAACAGTGGCAGCCCCTCGGTGTTCCCCGCAGTCCACATGGCAGGAAGAATTCCACGCACGCATATTTCCGGATTCCTCGCTAATTGAGTGCACATCAACAGAGCGTAAAAAAATACCTGCGCGCAAGATGGATTTAAATAAGTGAAAAAGTCGGCCTGCTTTCTCCGATGGCGTTGGCGAGCAGTCCCACACAATCCAATCAAAGTGACACGCCGGACAGAATGGCGTCCGTCAATCAATAAAAAAATGCGACACTGAAAAGGAGCAGAGAAGAGTTGGCGCATGCGATTGCCAGTGACAACTGTGAGCAAACCCGCCAGCACCAACTGAGGTGCCGAGGAGCACGTTTGTGTAGAGCTGGCCGTCAGGCAGAGAGGGCAAATAAAACAAGAGGGCAGCAAACCCTCTCGTTCAATGTCTCCTGACCGCGACACCAGAATCAAAATACAATGGACGATAAGAGCGGCAACGCCTTCTCCAAAACATCTTGTCAAGAAGCCGCAGGACCTCAGGAGGGAAGAAGGCAGCGGCGGCAGCCACAGCGGGGAAGGCAATAAAACGGCTGGCAGGCACCCTCACGTCGACGCGCACACCACATCCGAGTGGGCCGGGAGCACAGACCGAACCGCTCGGAAACACACGCATCAAATACGCAAAACAAAGTCGCATTGAATCGACAGGAACTCCCCGCCCACAATAAATCTAAAAAGTGGCGTTTTTCAGGGGGAATCCACTTTTCCGACGACGGCACGGACGCCTCGCAGGAATTTCTTGCAAATCTCCCTTCGCAGGTCCGCAGGAAAACGCAGCGGAATAAAAAGAGAGCGCAACGACGCAAAAAAAATAATCCTCCTAACCGACCAGGTGGCAGGCTGCCCTCGCGCAAGTGGACAAAACACAACTTCACTCCGGTCTTGTAGTGGTGGTCGTCTCGCAACATTTTTTTCCTTCTCGTCGCAGTGCACATCCCCTCCCACAAATCATGTGTTCGGGCCATGCTCCTGCGGCCAAACATCGCGCTGCTGGATCCCGCGGCACAGTCCTCGGCACAGAAGTGAGGGGAGGAAGAGGGACCGCAGAAGGTGCGAGCAAATCCAAATTCGGTGGCGGTCGCTGCAGTGAAGATTGACGTCCCACGCGGTGTCCCTTTTCTGGGTCCGGTCCTCACCGCGCCATGCTCTCAGCGTGCGGTGCGCCGGCCGCTCCAAACATCCACACGTGCTTGCGTCTCACCGTCGCTCCCAGCCCCGTTCGTTGGCGGCTTCAGGGATGCCGCCATCCGGAGACGGGCATAAGGACGTTGCATCCAACAAAACCCTCAGAGGCACCCGCTGGGCCAACGACGACCATCACTGCGGGATGTGCGGCCCTTCCGCCGCTCACCTCAAATCGCACTTCTACGCCTCCTCGAGCAGCAGCAGCAGCATAAATACACCGGTCCACTAGAGGCCGTCACCAGCCATTGCAGGGAGACCACTGTGCCTCAGTGCTATGAAACCCGAATTGCATTGACGGGCCACTTCAGAAAATCCTGTCGCATCCTCCCCCACTATGCGGAAACACATCCGTCGTGCATGTGTCCACCGCATGCCAAATGAATCCGGTCCAAATACCCTCCAAATCAAATTCCCCTTTCCTCACGTCATTCCTTCATTCCATACGCCCTGGCCCTCATCCGCACGTGCCCACTCACACAAGCCGCCATCGACAGATGGTGGCCACCCAACGCTCAGGAAAAACATGCCCAGCACACACACGCGCATAAAAAATGACATGCGCAAACGCACGGCACAACGGCGGAGAAGCGCACACCGAAAGGATGCGGCCCTCCACAGCAGTCGCAGCCCACCGCGCGCATCACACCCGCAGGAAGAGTGACTCGCGGTGCGCTCCCTCTCTCCTCCTTCCCTTCATGCCCACTAAAGGAAGCAGCAGCCACCCGCAACCGCCAGCACACGCCACAAAAGAAGCATCCAAATCGACTGCGATGTGTATTTTGTGCATGCATGTGGTTGTGTGTGCCTGCAGACACACGAGGCAAAAAAGTAAAAACAGGAGCAGAGCATGTGAGGGGGCGCACAAACAAAAACAGTACAGCAGAGGTGAATGGCACAAATAACAGTACTGTTCAAACTCATAACCGCACTGCAGACAAGGCAGCGGCAATTCATAAAAAATTAAATAAAAATAATTTAAAAAATTCATCTTCACCCTTCCACACCTCACACCTTTAAAAAAAAAAAAAAAAAAGAAAAAAAAAGAAGAAAAAAAAGAAAAAAAAATGAAAAATGTCGTCCTCTATTACGGCTACACACAAATAATAAAAAGTAAAAAAAGAAAAATGAAAAAGAAAAACCACACACAAAAAAAGCACCCAACCACCATGTTGCTCCAGAAATTATCCGCATATTTTGTCCGAAAATAAAATTAAAAGATATTTAAATGTCTTTCAGCCGTCCGACCCTCCATGTGTCCGCACAGCGTTTATATTTCATGGGGTCATCTGCGTGTTGCTGCTCCCCTCAGCCCTCTCATCGGGCGTGAGTGCGGCCCGCAGAGCACAGTCACTCGTGTGTGGGGGGACTGAGAGAAGCACGCAGACACGACGGCAGTCGCGTCACTCCATCGGGAGAGTGAGCGCAGCAAAAAAAAAAAATCATCAGAGAAAGTCAAAGAGAGCAAGCAAAATTACTTTTTAAAAGCGGCAGGGCGTGGCTGTGTGTGTGGCGCTGCGGGTGTCTGCCCGCCCTGGCCGCAAAAAAAACAAAACAAGAGGGAAGAAATGTGTGCGCCGCCCCACAGGCCCTCGTCGCACGCCCACACGTCACGGCTCCCTCAGCGCGCCGTTCGTCGCCGCCCCTCCTCATGCGTGCAGCAGGCGAGGCGCACAGGGCCGTCGTCATGAGCGTGTCGGTGGGTGTGCGAGTGGAGCAGTTGGGCGGGAAACACACGGCACCCCTCACAGGAAGAGTGCAGCAACAAAAAAAAGGGGGGAAGAGTAGAAAAGAAAAAAACGTCCATCGTGATTGCCCCCAAAAGCAAAAAAAAAAAAAAGGAAAAAGTGGAAAAAAAAACTTAAAATCTTTTTTAAAAAGTAAACAAAAATAATTAAAAACAAACATAAAAAAACATAAAAATTTATACTCCGAACAAAAAAAAAAAAATTAAAAGCCGAAAAAAAAGTCCATGGTGGTCGTCCTAAAGCAGCAAGAAAAAATGGAAAACATTGAAAAAAAAGAAATTGTCCCCTGCTTAGTGAAATTTATTCCTAGCGGTGTGTGTGAGTGTCGGTGCAGAGGAGGGCACAATTGTTCCACACTGAGGCCGCACACTCCTCACGCAGCCGCAAAGCCCCACAGCCCGAGCAGAAAAAGTAGCGGCTGCATTCCGCTCCCAGCAGAGGTAAAGCTTACCGCAGCCGCATGTTCTGTGGTTGTAGCTCTTTCCATAGTTGTCCTCCCCGGTGCTGCTGGTAATTCCACTGGGCCAGGCACCGCGGCCACATGCTCTGTGGTGGCCATTCCCTCCACTTGGGTTTCCGGACCCCTTGTCGAAACGGGTGCCCTTCCCTTGAGTGCACGTATCTCAGTGGAATTCAGTGGGCGATTGTACAAAAAGACGTTCGTCACCGTCACATTGCTGTCGCTGTCTCCCTCGTCACCCCCAAAGTAGAAATGAGTGATTTCATGCCCCTGCGTCTCAAGTGTTGTTATCGCTTCCGAGCTCCCCACAATTACACCATCCACGTACACAGAGCCCTTGTGGCCGTCCTGAAGTATAAGCGCCACCTCGTATTCTCTCCCCAGCTCCCAAGTGTTTTTCTGTGCTTTTGTTGTCCCATCAAACACCGTCTCCCACGTTTTAATCATGCTGTACGACAGCCCAATGATCTTCTTACCGGAACCGTCCCCCAGACCCGCACCCAGCAAAGGAGTGCTCTCCTTCGGAACCTGGTGGATGACCACCGTCGCCACAATAGTGAAATCGTGGTTCACAAAGCCGTACTGATTATTATCCTCCCGGCTGTTCACGGGCCATGTTGCCCTGGACCCAGGCCCCGTGAATTTAAAACCATTTTTGACCTTCGCTGCCTTCGTCACGCTTGCATTCACGCAGCGGTAATCGTCAACCCACGTGCCATCGTTGGCCTCATCGGACAAAACCGCCACCAGACCAGCCGTGGGTGTGGACGACTTGGAGAAGAAGGCGTCCAGTCTCGCCCAATTACTGAGAACGGACCTGATTGCATTCAGCTCCTCCGTCAGGCGGGCAAGGGATATGCCCCAGCGCGTTCCCACAATACTCTCTCGTGAAAGGTGCAACGCACCATCCGAGTACAGCAGGGCGTTGGCAAGCGTCTCATTCACATTATTCTCCACAAAAAGCGGTCCAACATGAAAAGTGCGGTTGTTGTCCGTGACCCAAACGTAGAGGGCATTGGCCCTATTCTTCCCCGAGGCGTACCCTCTCTGAGTGTACAGCATGACCTTCACTCCCTCAATGGTGGCGGTGATGAGGGCTCCCACACGCAATCCTTCGTCCCAACGGAATCCTGGTTGTGACCTGACCCACACGCTCGAGAGTGTCCCGATGGCCTCCGTCCACGTTTTCCCCATGTCACGCGACTCGTACACAGTCTGGCCATCCACACAGTCAACAATCATGAGAATGTGTCCCTTCTCCCATTCGGTGATGCGGGGATCAAGGCATCCTACAGGAGAAATGCTCTCTGGGAACACCCAGTTGTTGCCGTTGTCCGTCGAATAAGTGATTGAGGAAAAAGGGTATTTTTCCCCATTCACCACCAGGGGAAACACAAGCGTGCCATTCTGCATCAAAACGCCTGAACCACCAGCAGTCACAACATCCCTCAGCTGATCTCGAGTGTGATTGGGGATATGTTTTAAAAGCGACTTGGGTTGAGCCCAGCTGACCAGTGTATTCTGCCTGCCGTCCGTGGACTGCGTGGCCACACCCTCAACTAGTTTAATATCCCAGCCATCTTGCACCCACACATCATCATCGCTGTAATATCCTACAGTATCGCTTCCCACAAGCAGAAACACCTTATTGTCCTTTGCAACTGCTGTGGGCCGGCACAAAAAACACACACGATCACTGCCATTCCTACTTCCAAAAACGGTGTGTGCCCTCCATTTACCAGCATTGACCTCAGCGACAATGGACGGCCACGATTCCGCAGCCTTGATGTACCCGGCCACAATTTCGTAAGGCCGAATCCCAAGCAAGTGATGTTCATCGATGTTATAACCAAACAAGCTTTCAGCAAAGGCAACCATTACTCCACCAGCACTGACAAGAGAAGGCGCAGCAGATGCTTTCTTCACTTCACTTTTAGACCCCTCTTTGGGCAGCACCTGCGTCTTTTCCGGCACAAAAATATCGACCCATTGAAGCAGCTGCGCATCCCCGGAATTACCCTGCACAACGGCTGCAGCTCCACCAGTGTTGCAGCACATTATCACAACAAGTAGAAGCAGCACCGCGGAAGCAAACACACGCCGGGACATGTGGGGCCTCTGCGGCTCACTCTCTCTTCCATCCCTCCTCCTTCCGCTGGATCCGGTCACGCGGCGACGGTTGCGTGGGCGGGGTGCCTTCACCGCAGCAACACGTGAGAGCATATAAATATGTGTGTGTGGGCGGTGTGCGTGCTGTTGGTCCTTTCAGTGCCTTCGAATCTCACAGTAGTGATTGGCGCTTGTTTTCTTGCTTTCCTTCTTGGAGAAGAGCAACAGGCAACAGCGGCAGAAAGGCAACAAAACAGCAGTGCACACCGCCACCACTCACAGCAAACCACAACATTAACATCCCCGCAGCCATTATTCTCCAGCACCTCTCAACAGCATACTAAAAAAAAAAGCACGTGAACGACCTCTCAATGGGGACCACAGGCCATGGCCCTGCAAATAAGCCAAGCGACAGGTCCACGTGTGCAGTGAGGGATACGAGAGTTGCGCTGCAACGACACGGCTGCGTGACACCCCGTTGGGAGTATCGATGCAGACCAGCACGTCACGTGCAGGAAGAGTTGCTTCTCCCGCTGGGTAGAGAGGAAAAACGGCCTTAGCAGCCCAATAACGAGAGGTCGTCCGCACCTCCTCGCAGCACCTGCAGGCTCTGCAGGCACAATGATGCAGATGACGCTCTGATGCACGCATGATGGCCGTTGCGCCCGTCGTAATGGCAATCGCATCCTCTGGCACCACACGCCGCGGTGGGTGCGCACAGTCTCCGTCTCACTCCCTCCTTTCCCTCTCCCTGAGAACTCATCGGTGGCCGTGGCACACCCACCGACATGTCAGAAAGCACATGTTTTTCCTCCCCTCGCACATCGCACAGCACCGCCAAACGCATGTCACTCCTTCTTTCGCAGATTCTCCTCAGACACGCCTCCCGCCACGTTCATCAGCTCACAGGCACACAGTCCGTAAACGTCACGCTCTGCTTCCCCGCACGATGGAGCCGCGCACACCAACACGGCACCGCGCCACTCGGCGCAAACAGTGTCTGGACACACAAAACAGGTTGCCCCAGCCAACGACAGCTCCCTCCAAGCAGTGAGACAGGATTCATCGCTAACAATCAAACAACCAGCCCTTCGTCTCCTCCTTCCGCCATGCACGATGTTCCGCCTGCCCCATGCATCATCCGTGACGCCCGGGCTCTCAATGAGTAAACAAGGCAGTATGCTCCCCTCCGCTCAACGAGAAGCCCATTGACAATTCTCAACCAGTCGTCTTCATGGGCTGTGCGTGAGGAGCACCACGGCAAGAATGCACAGGAGCTTATATGCAAACCTCTCAACTCATTCCACGTCAACAAGCAGTGTGGCATCATGCCTGGGCTTCACAACAATGTCGGCTGGCGCTTCCCCGAGAGGCCTCCCATAAACACCGCACGTGGTCACAGTGAAGAAAAAGCAACGCCTCCAATCCGGCTGTCATCCCGCGGCGGAGATCAAGGCACAATCCAAAAAAATACGGCAAATCATCATATGTGCCACAAAGAACATCAGCAGCTTACGCGGCAAATGCACAGCACGGAAGAAGAGTCATGCCCACAAACACGCAACACACAGACACAGTAAGAGAGTTGGGAAAAACAGCACCCAATGCCATTCTTTGTGGAGGCGAATCATAATAGCACCAAACAAAGTGAAGCACCAGTCGGGCACCACATGTGGGCCACAGACACACCCACCCATTCACTCTTCCTCCTCCCAATGGTGTGGCCCTTCTTCAATTCCACAGACACGCCTGTCCCTTAGTTATGTGTGCCTCTGACGCAAGCACTCAAGGTGCGTTTCGGTAATCCAAAATTCAACACCTCAGAAAAACAGTGGAAATGCTCGCAGAGGCCACACGGCTCCTCAACGCACCCTCAGGCCCTCCTCACGACTCTGCAATGCGACGGAGAGGAATACAGGCGGCTCTCGTGTCACAGAGGGCGGCCAATGGGAGCGGTGACCACAGCGCAGAAAATGCCGAGGTGTGAAACAGAAGAGGCTGTGGGAGGGCTCGCAGGGGACGTCACCTGCCACGCCTGACATGCGCCTTCTCATTCGTGCAACGGGGATCCAACGACACTGTTGCCGCGGTGCCTGCCCGTGCGTGCACCTCACTCTCGCGCCAATGAACGCCTCAATGAACATCCTACAGAGGGCAAGCGGCTGGCCGTGCAAACAATCCCGAGTCTCTTCAACGTTCCAGCAGCCGCTCCTTTGGCGAGGCGTCGCTCCCTTTCGTCCTTGTCTCCAGTGTGCCATCCTCGTATGAAATGAAAACGCCCTCCACGTCTGGTGTCACCAAGCACCTCCAAGTAAATTAGGAAGGATTCACGGCCTCCAGAAAAAGCACCCAAAGTGGCAGTCAACGTGAACTCAGCAACGCATGCCATCTTTTGCCGCCGCGTGCATTGCAACTCCCCTCAGCCGCCCACTGTTTCTTCCTTCCCTGTAGACCCAAACCGCATAGTACACTTGGATTTGCTCGGATCATCCACAGGCTCGCGTAACCGTTTCCACCACACCCGTGCAGCTCGTGACCGCATCACTTCCCCGTTCACTGCTGCTCCACCGAATAGCGTGAAGTAAAGATCGCTAACACCACATCTACAAGGCAAACACACATGCATCGCTCCAACGGGTGCCACTGAGAGAAATCACACGACAGCACACTATCTCTCGCTCTCCCATCAGCGATTGGCCGTCAAGAACCACAACGGAATTGAGAAGCAGCCTCGGGGCAATCCCTGAGAGCCGTCCCCACCTCGGCGAGCGACCCACTCCGGGAACCCTGCACTCCAGTGTCGTTCCGGGAAAGAACTCCTGCCACCGCCAACCGTGTTCCCCTGTCGCGTTAGCGCACGGAGCCCGCCTCAGAGAAACAACAACACGCTCCATTCAAAACGTGGCTATGAGAGTGCATGACAACAGGCGCAGGGCGCACCCTCTCAGTTTCCAGTGCCGACTTGCTGCAGCACGCACAGTTGTGCCTCTGTTGTCCTCCCTCGTGTTTTTTCAAATACATGGCCCGCGCCACGGCAACGCGTGCCCTCACACCTCGTGGTGCCACAACTGTGTCCCGGCACGACGCGGCTAGTCCGGACGCTGATAGATGACGTCTGCATTGCGCCAGCAACAAAACAAAAGAACCCACAAGGGAAATATTGCCGGCTCCTGGATTCTCCCGACAACACGGGATACGGCCACAGCCCCGCAGCCAACAGACAACGCACACCAAGCGAGCAATCACCCAAAGAGCCACACGCGGAAGCGGATCCTCACCCATCCATGACGCGGCGCCTCGCTCCATGCGGTCACACGGAGCACACCATTTCCCCAATAGAACTTATCCTTCATCCATCCCTTAAAGATGCTTCTGTTCGTGATGGGCCTTAGAGCACAACAGAATAAAATGGGCAATGCAGTAGTACTGCGACACCGCCAGCCACATTGACTCCCTCATACCGGGGAAATTCTCCAATTATGCCTCGTGCGCAAACACACAACTAACATACTATATAGAAGTCACCCAATGTTTTTCACCAGAAGCCAAACAACCCATTCCCCTCCCTAATTTTCTTCGGCCACTGTTAAGTTCGATAGCGTTGGACAGTTCTGAAATCTGTGCGATATACTGCCGCCTTGTGCTGGTGCACCTGCGCCGTATGCATACACAAGTATCCAAGAATACATAAATCCCACAATATTTCTTTACCACAAATCAAAATTGCCCCTTTCCCCAATTTGTTTTCCTATTTCGACGGTTCTTCCTCACTTCGGAGTGCTTCTTCTCTTCTAAAGCCTCTGTACGATACTGGCACTTGGTACTGGCGCACCTCTTCCTTCCAAAACGCCGCTATTTCACGGCTCTCCTCGCTCACATTATTGGAATTGACAACATCACATCCCTGCCAGTCATTCATCGGCGTGCTGTCTGCGTGCTGCACGTAAATAATCTCCCACGACATGTCCCGGGACAATTTCCTCCAACCATTAAAATATGCCGCCAGGCACTCAGTGAACTGCCGCACAGTCCTGACGGTGGTGTGATGCGCATGCGCCGCAGTCATCCGCAGCCCAACCAGCGTCATTGGATTGGGCTCCGAGAAAAAAAGGCGTCCACCAGCGGAAAGTTTGCGGCCCACGGTTTGTGCAGCACCCCGTAATTTATTTTGCGGTCCGTTTTCCATTTTTTTTTCCCATATTCACTCGGCAGCAAACCTTCATCTCCCTTGGGATGCAATTCAGGGGCCAACTACAAAACGCAGGGCTTTGCTTGACGTCCTGTTGGCGGCTCAAGCTCCGTGGGTTCCGTTGCTATTGCCTTGGCAAAGGCACTCTCCGTGAACGATTTCAAAGCAAACCATCCAAAAATATATTGGCAAAATATTATCCCTCGACGCCAACATCGGCTTCAAAAAACTATTTTATTCTGCTACACTTGGGAGGCGCTTCAATGTCCGTTCCTCGAGGCAATCACACATCGGCGCATTGAAAAGGATCACACTGCCTTCGTATATTTCCCGAACAACCCTCACGGGCTTGTGGGACGGGTCCTCAGAACACCATGGCGACTCACCTCCCCGTGGAAAGCACTCTTTCACAGTAACGTCGTTGATCGACTGCAATGCAAACTTCACCGCTCCACAGCGTTCCGTAAACGCCTCCTCATCAAAGACGTGACGCGGAATCGGTCCCAAAAGATACATGTGCTTTTTGACCTCTTTCCAGCATTCAGCTTGTTTCTCTTTGGTCTCATCACGCTTCATCCATGCACACATCGCCTTCACATCCATCTCGTCGGGGCAATTCACGATGATTCGTTCGGCTCTTACTTGCCTCACCCATTCACCATAGTTCCTAACCTCTAGGGAGGACGCCACAATCATGTCCCATTTATCAAAAAACGCAAAACCTTTCGCTGGCGCCGTTCCCTCCTCTGTCACATCCTAGATGATATACCCCTTCATCCCATGCCGCCACAAACCACACAAAACTCTCTTGGACGTTGTATTGCTCCTGTATTCCGACACCGTCTTGATGGTCTCGTCAGACACTTACGTCGTACTTCCACCAACACTGTAGGCAGCCACTTGGAGTTTCTCGACGTCGTATTGCAGCAGCTGGTAGAGGAGGTACGAGCCGGCAGCCATCGACTTCCCGATCCCGGGCGTCCCAATCAACTGACGCCGCTTGGGCGTAAAATCGGTCCGACCGTGAGTGCAAAAAAATTCAGTTAGATCGCCCTTGACAATCTGCCACACTCGATCCACCTCACAGTTCACATAGCAGCCACGAGTGGATTCCACCCCCTTCCGATTCCACGAGTACGGCCATCCCTTCTCCGAGGTGAGCACCATCAGCTTGAGACGCTCTGCACCGGATTGCCACACACCGTCATCCTTTTCGAGAGTGTTGCCAACTGCCCTGTACGTCCATGACTGCTGTGGTTCCCCTTCCCTCACCTCCATTCCCGTCCCCTCGCCGCCAGAAACTTCCACCACATGGCTCCAACTCGAATTGTACACAGACTCGCAGCATCCCTCCAGGCATATCGGTGCACTCGTCGTCGTTGGGTTCCCCGCTTCCTCGGCAGCTGCATCCAATAACCTTTTGGTGACTTCATGAACACTTGCCTTTACCTGCGCAGCCGCCACCAACCACCTCAGTAGATTGCCCATGCAATGCTCGTAAAGCTTGTGTACATCTTCCATATCCATTTCATCCCTTGCAGCCCTCTCCATCATCACATAACGATCGGATGCCTGCATTTCGCCCAATACTCCCGCATCGCGAATATACTTCTTGGGATCCTTTAAAACCCCTCCTGCAAGAATTTCCGATTGGCGTCCACAGCGCCCCCGCAATCAAATCTCCTATTAAGAAGCTCATTCAGCTTTCGGTCCATGACACGAACTCTTCCTTTAAACAGTACATCTTCAGTCTTAGTTACAACGGTGAATTTTCTTCGCTGCTCCGAGTATCCGTCTGGCATTTCCAGAGCTGAATCAATTTTTTGCATTGCCCGGAAATTGATCGTGTCCTTCCTCCCATAGTCCCTCCATTGACGAAGAAAGAACACACCCTCGCAAAGAAGTTTGTACATCTAGTAGTCTGTCAAATTAAGAATTCCTTCAAGAAGCTGCCGGCCTTTTACGTAAGCATCGAGTCTCCGAATAAACATCTCCCCCGTCGCATTGTAGTCTTTCATCAACGGTCGCCCTGGAGCCAATACAATTCCAAAAAAAAATATTAGGCTTCAAGCTGGTGCTGAGAGTAGCTCCGTCCAGCATTAGATCTTCCACCAGACTGTCAAGAGTCCACCGCGGTCACTCTTTACTCCCCAGCAAATGTTGATCTGCAGCATCGGAGCCAACACAGGTGCCGCTGGCTCCAAAGGACAGTCGCGGCTGTCTCGTCCCGCAGTCCCAATGGCGTTGGGCGTGGCACTCGCACGGCGGGGCGGCCGGTGCGTCATGCAGCCGCACTGCAACGCCTGTCGGTGAAACAGTCAAGGCCCACCGCCCCCGCAGCAACACAACGTGCAATTGGCCACAACACCGCCACATTATCGCCCTTTTTTATTTTGTTTTATTCACGTCGGTCGGTTTGCCCTATCACTGGCGATAAAAATAACTCCGCACTCTCGCAGAGAAAGAAAAAAGCGCGATCCCACCGTCCCGCCGCGGGCCAACACTCTTGTCCACCCACCGCCATTGCCGCACAGAAGACCGCAGTCACATCGCAGAGTCAGCACCACAATGCGCACCACACCATCGTGCAGTGAACAATGGACGAGACGCGGCCACGCATCGCCCCGCTCCATTTTCCCACCCATCAAGCGTTGCGTGCCCGCACAAAGTAGCAAGCAGAATCAGAGTGCACACAAACCCAACAATCCCCTCACTCGCTGAAGCACATTATTCGCATGGAGTGACAACATTTGGGGACACACCAGCAGTAGCAGAAGGCATGGAATTTCCCTGCCAACCCCCTGAATACACACAACAACTCTGCGGAATAACAGTGGCAGCCCCTCGGTGTTCCCCGCAGTCCACATGGCAGGAAGAATTCCACGCACGCATATTTTTCGGATTCCTCGCTAATTGAGTGCACATCAACAGAGCGTAAAAAAATACCTGCGCGCAAGATGGCATTTAAATACGTGAAATCCTCAGCCTGTTTCGTTTGAATGGCCTTGGCGAGCGACCCCACACAATCCAGTCAAAGTGACACGCCGGAAAGGATGGCGTCAGTCAATAATCATTAAAAACCACGCCAGTGCAAAAAGCCGAAATTTGAGTTTGCAACCGAATTCGGAAACGACAGTGGCATGAGAGTGTGTATGTGTGCAAGACCCTTCGTGGGACGGTGCTGTCCAATCCCGCCGTGCCCTGTCACAAAGGGACAAAAAAAAAGAAGCACACTCTCCAGAAAAGGAGCGACGGTTGGGCAGTCAACACCCCTTCCTTCTCACGTGACATCCACATATGTGCACTCCACCTCAAATACGTACCTCCCTGGACGCCGCATGCATGACGTGTGGTTTCGTCACTCGTAATAAGTTTTTCCTCCTGCAAACAAAAAAAAAAGAACGGCCATGGCGCAGCTCCACTCAGAAAAGAAATCGGAACAGACACGGGTGGAAGCCAGTGATCATAAAAAATAGTAATAAAAGAGTGTAATAACTCCTCCAAGCCACGGAATCGTGCAATGTTCGTCCGTCTTCTTCCACATTGAAGCCACCACGACAGAACAAATGCAACAGACACATGTGCAGCACAATATCTTTCGCTGCCCCGCGTCCCATCTTACTTCCCATGAGTGCCACGGCGGTGGTGCCGGCGTTACATCTGAGATGACTCCAAAATATCAGGCAGCGTGCTGTGGAGAGTGGATGCTTGCCAAACGTGCCCGCGTTAGCGTCTAACAGGAAATGACATCAAAAAGAAAAAACCATCCGCGGCTCAAGCTACCCGTGTGTGGCCGTACTAAAGCAAGCACTGAGACACGTGTGGAGCGACGTAAAAAGAAAAAAGGAGAAAAGAGAAACAATGAAATAATCCACAGAAGTACATCGATACATATATGCATACACAAAGTAATACATCAATCCGCATAATTCTTCGTTCCTTCTCTCGCTGTTCCTTCTACACAGCATCAGAAGCATAAGGAGCGGCAGGCATGCCCTCCCACACAGTCATCGTGCAACAGGAGGGAGAGTCACTGCAGGCACCCGCACAAAAAATAGAAACAAACCAACAAAAACCAACAATCAATGACGCATTCGGTGCGGAGTCCGATGGGTGGCCGCGCAGCTGCACAGCCGTGGCCCCCACGCCCTCCCTCATATCAGCCAACAACGCACACTCACAACCTCCAGGAGATGACGCGTCACAGAAGAGCCTCATCGATTGTTTTCCCTAACGTTTTCTTGAATGCATCCTATGGCCCGCACACCAGCCACCATCGTCGGGCACGTCCTCATTACTGAATACAGACATGAAATAGAGAGAGCAGCAGCCCCCATATTCGGTGCTGCAGCGAAGAGCGTAAAACACACGCACACACCCGTTACGCATCCACGCCGGGCTAGCGTCATAGTTCGATAATCCGTTGTCGTCGATAATCGGTAAAATAAAATAAGAACACCAAATCAATCATCCAACCAATCTATGAATAATGGAAAGAAAGCAGATATCCGCCAGAAGCGTCCACGTTATGCCGCATCTGCGAGGGGCTTTGTGCCTTCTCGCCGCGTAGCGTTACTGTTGGGGGCGAAGCCTTTCCACCCCCGAAGGGAGAAAATGCGCCAAATCTTCCGTCAAGCAAAGCATCTTCACCTGTCCAGAAGAGCATAATTAATGCTGCAGCTCGCACTGGATGCACGGTCCAGCGGGCTCAGGGCGTCTGAGCGGGTGTCACCGGCCATGGGCTGCAACGGCGCAGCGGGTGGCCGGTAAGAAGACGCAGCGGTGGTGCCTGAGGCGTACGACAACGAAGTCACGTCGTGCGGCTTCTGCTTCTCCTCGTCGCTCTCCTCGCCATCGCGCAGCAGCGCCTCCAGCCCGCCACGCCGCGGCTCGCGCAGCTCCTGCCAGTGGCGGTCCTCCGCGTACCACACAACGACGCTGTATAAAGCGACCGCAAGCAGCACAGCCGTCAGCAGCAGCACGATAGCCGCGTACGCCCTCGCTCCGCCGTCGCTCGGCACAAGATGGCTGGCCGCGCTGACCACGCACAGCGCCGCAAGGAGCACAAAGCTCGCCGTGTGCATCACCGTCAGGAAGGCCGAGCGCATCATGTTCGTGAAGGCAACCACGCCCGCACCCGCAAGCAGCACAGCAGCCATGCAGAAGTACTGGACGTGGCAGCCTCCCACGGGCGGGTGCACAGCCGCAATCAGGCCCACCACGCACAGCACCGACAGCTGGAACACGCACCAGTACACGCGGCTGCCCCTCATGTTCGTCAGCATGCCGCCGTACATCCGCTGCTGCGCCGCGGGGTGCCAATACCCGACGGGGTACAGCAGGCGCTCGTGCAGCGGCTTCCTCGAAAACTGCCAGTACCTCGTAAAGCTCGCGCCCACGTGGCGGGCAATCAAGTAGCACACGCCAGCAGGAAACGCCATACCGTACAGCACGCCAACGACACCAATCACGCGGTGCTGCACGCGGGCGCCAGGCATCGTCAGTGCGAGCACGGAGCCGAAGAAGATGCCGAGGTGCATCGCGTGCGCCACAACGTACGTCAGGCTCGGGAAGCGCATCGCCGCCCACGCACTCGCCGCGTCCACGCCGCGCCACCGCTGGAAGGCCGCCGTCACACCGCAGTGCACGCACCCGAACACAGCGGCGAGCAGCGCGTTGCCCACCACCATCCACAGCGGGTCAAGGGCAGCGAACACCGACAGGAAGTACGGCAGCGCAGCGGTGCTCGCACGCTCCTGCGCCGAGGCGCATGGCATCCTCGCAAATACGCCGAGCGCCTGCATCTCCAGGACGGAGCCCAACCCGCCGGTCACCACCACGGCAACAGCCGCCGCACCCGCAACAACGCCGGTGATCGCCGAGAGGGCGCTGGCAGCGGCGGGCAGCATGTCGGACCTGATCGTGAAGGACCCAAGCAGCACACCCTTGCAGCCGCCGAACACCGCCGCAGCGTCGCAGCGAATGAATATCGTCTCGTCGACAGCAATGTAGTAACCGCGGTGCATGGGCACAGCCAGCTCCAGGACGGTGGACGGATTCGTCGCGTTGCGCACCCACGTCGCGTTGCTCAGCATCGCTCCCCACGGACCGCCGAACCCACTCGGTTGCGCCGTCGACACCGGCACGAAGCTCAGGTGCGTGCCGAGCTGCGGGTCGCGTGCCCACCGAAACGGCGGCGGCAGCGCCACCATAAGCAGCGTCGGGACGGCGCTCCCACCGCCGCGGATGTCGTTCTGCGTCAGGCTCCCACCAGCCGCCGTCGTCGTCACAGCGAGCGTCGGGCACGCCACGTCGCTCCACCACGGCGTGCTGCTCACCGACGCCGTCGGGGTCCGCGTGGGCGGCAGTGCCACCGTCTCCGTCACCTGCAGCGTCTCCGTCGGCCCGTACTGCGTCGGACTGTAGTGCGTCGCGCTCGGCGTCGGCTTCCACGTTGGCGTCGGGCTGCGCGTCTCCGTCAGCGTCGCCGTGCGACTCAGCAGCGGCATGCCGGGCGTGCGGTTGCACCCGTCCACGTGCGGCAGGTACACCGGCAGGCAGTCGCGCCCGTACCCGCCCTCAGCACAGCGGCAGCCGCACGACCCCGACATCGCCCTCGTCGCAGCAGCAAAGCAGTGCGCGTCGGCGTCGCAAACGCCACACGCCACGGGACGGAATTCCCCGATGATGCCGGCGGACCTGTAGTCCATCGGCTGCAGCGCCTGCCCGTTGAGCGTCAAGCACCCCACGACGAACCGTCGGCCGGCGCCCCCGAGCGCAACGGTGCCGTCCATCACGACGGGCCCGCTGCCGGCGTTCCCGTGGAGCGTCAGCGTGCTCTGCACGAGCTCCGCACTGCGCGGGTACGACGGCACCGACAGGAGCCTGCCGCTGATGCTGTTGCCGCGCACCGACAGCCACGACCCGGACACAAACGACGCCAACCCCCGCAGCACCAGCAGCGCGCCATCCGTCAGCGCACCGGCGTTGTCGTTCACTACGACGGCGGACAAGTTAGCCTCCACACCGCTGTCGAACACCAACCCATGCGCGGCGTAAACCTGGCTCCCCGACACGCGCAGCACAGCGCCCCCCGACGCAACCACGCGCGCACTCGCGTACAACGCATATTCGCCACCGAACACAGCCGCGTCCAGCGCGACACCGCCACCGACAAGCTCCAGCACGGCGCCGTCCACCACCACCGTCCGCCCACCAGTCATCACAGTCACGAGGGCAACGCCGGACACAACCAGCACGGACCGCACGAGCCGCAGGCCCGAAAGCACCAGCACCGGTGCGTACGGCGAGGACTGCGAGCCGGGAAGATACACAAGCGGCGTCGACCTCGTGGCAACCAGCAGGGAGTCCGTCACCGTCAGCACGGACCCCGCGGGATACGTGCCGCTCAGCACAAGCGCACCGTTCAGCGCCTCCACGTTGCACACCGACAGCTCCACCGGCCCGCTCTCGTCGCTCACCGCCGCCCCCGCACCGCGCAACGCTCCACCGCCCATCACGTACAGCACGGCACCGTTCAGCAGCGACACGTCCTGCACAACGATCCGCACGCCGTCCCGCGCCATCCACGGCACGTAGAGCACAGGACTCACGCCGTCCAGCACAACGTGGCGCAGCGTCACCTCGCTCGCGCCGGCAGGCACAACGGACACCGACTGCACCGTCACGCCCTCGCGGACAAACACGCTCGACGCGGTGCCCACAGCGGGCGGCAGCGCGGGAGCTCCCACAGGCACGCACGCCTCGCCGTACCCACCGCTGCCGCACGCGCACACGCACACACCGTTCCTCATGCTCGCCGACGCCGTCCCGGGCGCGTAGCAGTGCGTGTCCCTGTCGCAGTCGTCGCACCCAGCAACGTCGATGCTCCCAGCGTCGCCAAATCCAGCAGCAGCGTACTCCTCCGCCGTCGACAGGACACGTCCACCGGCGTCGTTGCAAACCACCCTCACATGCGCCCCAGCCGAGAGCGACAGGCTCAGCGAGACCATCCGCGGCAGCAGTGCTCGGTTGCGCACAAAGCTCAGCGTGCTCCCAGCAGCGGTCACGGCGCCAGCAGCGTAGAGCATCTCCCTCGAGACGCCGTCGTGCACGTTGCCCTTCACCAGCAGCATCGACCCACCATCCAGGCTCACCGTCGAATAAAACGCCACCGCGTAGTCCTCCGTCGACGAAAAGTCGCTCCGCACAAGCGCCACAGCAGAGCCCGACACGCTCACAGCCCCACGCACAGACACCGCGTGCTTGCACAGCAGGAAGTCGCTGTCAGCAAACGCCACCACGGAGCCGCCGCTGGCAGCAACACCGCCCTCCACCGACACGCACAGCCCCAGCGCCGTCTGCACCGACAGCCCGTCCAAGTACAGCGCACCGCGCGACGACAGCGCCACGCCGCCAACAAACAACACGCCAACAGCGTCGCGGAACACCGCCGCCACATGCGTGCGCGCAATGGTCAGCACGCTCCCCGTCAGATTCACGTTGTGCAGCACGAGGCACGCGGACGCGTCGCCAAGGCCGTAGTCGCCGCGGTGCGCAACACGCTTCTCTGCAATCAGCACCGAGTCCACCACAGTGACGCGCGAGCCCGGCGGAAATCGGTTCGCCACCAACACGCCGCCGCCGGAGCGCGACTCAAGCCCGCTGACCAACACATCAACGCGCTCGCCAGCAGGCGGGTCGGACAGCCACCCGACAACGTACAGGCTCGCTCCGCCCAAAAACGTGCAGTTCACCAGCGTCACGTTGCGCACGCTCCCTGACATCGACCCCACGTCCACCACAAAGTCCGCCGCAAAGGTCACGCCAACGTAGCACACCACCGACGTCCCGAAACTGACGTTCACCTCCACGTCTACACTCACGTCCCGCACGCACAAGTCGGCGCCGTCGGTGCTCGGCGGCTCGGGAACAGCGACGGGCAGGCACGCATCGCCGTGGCCGCCCTCAGCGCACGTGCAGGCGCAGCCATCACTCGAGACCGTCGTCGTGTACGCGGGGAAGCACGACGCCGCGAGAGTGCATGGGTCGCTGCAGGTCAGAATGGTGGCATTGTACACGGAGGAAATGCTGTATTGCACTCCCTCCTCCTCGCCGTTCACACTGTTGCACGCGGCCACAATAGCTCCGTTTGTGAGACCGCGGGGCCTTTTGGGTATCCATAGCGCTGTCGGCGTGAACGTGCTGGAAATAAATTGGTTGTCGGACACAGACACCGTGGAGTCACGGAGATTCACCGTGGGGTTAAAAACAGCAAAAGCAACCACTGGAGACACGCGGCAAAGGTTGTCGCTCAGCTGCAGCCAGGAGTTGTAGTAAATGTTGAAGGAGTAACCTGAAAAAAACACAACCGAGCTTCCCTGCATGTCATTGCCCTGAAACACAACCGCTGACAGAGACTCCGCACGTAACTCCCAAAGAAATAAGATGACGTACTTCACCGGCATCGTCACAACGTTGCCTCGAATCACCACGGCAGATTTGTTCAGCACCTTCAGCGACGAAGACTGGCTAGACCCTCCAAGATGTATCAGAGTGCTGTTAGCGCCAGCCATGTGAAACGTGTTGCCCATCACCGCAAACACAGAGCCCCACGACACCCTCACCGCAAATCTGACAACGTGAATGGCGCTTGACGGTGCCCTCACGCTCTGAAACACATTGCCACTGAGCACCACCGCGGAGTCGTTGCTGATCGCCAGCTCATTCATCGCAACACACGACGGTCTGCCAATGGCCAAACCCGAACGAAAAATCAGCCTCGTGACAATGAAGCGGTTCCCGCTGATCGTGATGCTCGTGTGCGGTGGAAACACACCCTCCGGGCTGAGCAACGCGTCACAAAACGTGTTGCCGGTGACGACGATGTTCAGAGACCTAACAGCGGCGTGCACGTTGCCCAACAGCAACAGCACGGCACCGTCCCTCCACGTGCATCCATCGAACGTGATGTTCGCCACGTCGCCCGTCATCGCCCCGACCAGCACAGTCAGGATCATGCGGCCCCCGCTGAACGTCACGTTGCGGTAGCACAGCCACGACAGCCCGCTGCCCACAGCCTGCGCCACCTCGGGGTACTCCATGTCGCTGATGCACTCACCAACCGGCGGCGGTGGCGGTGGCGGTGGCGGCGTGGGCAGTGGCGGCGGGCCAGCAGGCACAGGAGCCGGGACGCACGCATCGCCGTGCCCTCCAGCAGCGCACCGGCACTCGCAGTCAATGACCGCCGTCGTCAGCGGAGCGAAGCAGTCGCCGTCCTTTGTGCGCTCCCCGCAAGCGGCAACAGTCGTCGCGTTGGTGATGCCGTGGAGCTCCAGCTCTGCCGCCGTCGTCACCACACGTCCCGCGACCGTCAGACACCCAGCAAAAAACCGGTAGCCGGCGTCAGCCTGCGATAGCAGAGGCTCCGACAGCCCCGTCGAGCCCATCTTGCAGCCCGTCAGCGTCACCACGCTGCTGCCGTCAATGCTCACAAAAGCGGAGCCACTGTCGTAGAGCATCGCACCCAATCCCACGTCGTTGTCGCGCCAATCCAACCAGCTTGACCGCTCAACGGTCCACAATTTGTTGACGTAAATGGCATAAGATGAAAAGACGCTGTTGCCCACCACGCGCAGCACGCTGTGATCCGACACGCTGAATCGGGAGTGCTGATACAAAAGGCTTGCTCCGAATAACATTGTATTGTTGAGCAGCGCAAAAACGGAGTGATCACGAACACTGAGCCTGTACACGTAGAACAGGTATTTGTAGCCCTCAAAGCTGCAGTACCGCGCGTACAGCGAGCTGCCACCCACCAGCGTCAGCGTACCGAACGAGTACAAACCAAAACCACCGTAACTCAAGGCATGCGCCCTGACGTTGCTGACCAACAGCGAAGAAGCAGTCAACACAACGTCGTGCAGCAACAATACGCTACACATGTTGTTCACGTTGTCCGGCAAATGGACCTCAGAGGACTGCACGGCGTCAACCTCCGTGACGGCAATGTCGCAGTGCAGCGGGAAGGCAAGTGAAAAAGCAACAACAGAGGACCGCATCACCGTCTGGCTCACGCGGATCAGGACGCCCGCTGACTCGGCCGCCTCAACACCCCCAACAAACCGCAGCACAGCCCCATCAAGGAATGTGCACCCAGTGAGCGTGATGTTGACTGGGAGATGCAGCGGCATCCGATTGAGGGAGAACGTCAGCACAGCACCCACGCCGCTGAATGTCACGCCCTCGTAGCAGTGGTGCGTCTTCCACACGTTCAGCGTAAGGCTCGTCAGCGTCTGGTTCACCACGCAGCTCGTGTCGCCGTCAACGGCTCTCTCCGCTACGGGCGGCACAACCGTGTCGGGCACCTCGAAGGGAAGGCACGACGCGCCATGCCATCCGTCCCTGCAGCTGCACGAGCACGAGCCGCGGTCCACCAACTCCGTCCCGGGCATGTAGCACGCCGCGTCGTCGTTGCATGTGCCACACCTGAACACCACCACCTCCTCCGGAAACACGCCGTCGTACGACACCTCCTCACCGCCCTGCAGGTTGCACCCAACCACAAAACGCGCGGGCGGCTTCACTACAATGTTCGATGGGAAAAGATTGGCGAAGGAAACCCTCAAGTCCACCTGACGGTTGTGTGCAAGCGCCACGATAGTGCCGCTGCCCGACAGTTTAATTTTCTGCCAGGAATACGGAATAGTTAATACTGAAACTGCGCCCACGACATTGCCCTCCACACGCCACTGCGCACCTCCCTCGAGTGTCACCGATCCGTCCAAGTACAAAAGAGCGGAATACGAACCCTTCGTTCGGCCAACAAAGATGCAGTCCGCCACTCTCAGCAGCCCCGCGGAGCTCACGGAAGTATCACCAAAAACATAAACGCCATTAGCCGCGCTCATCGTGTTGTTCTCCACGAAAAGGTAGCCGCCATTATTCACTTCCACAGCGTAAACGCAAACAGATGATTCCAAACCGCTACCCCCCTCCGTTGCCCTCAGCGTATTTCCCTTCACAATAATCCCGCCACCATCAAGAACAGCAGCTTCGGAGAAATAAACGGCGTTATTATTCCCCTCGATGCTGTTGTCAAGCAGCAGCAGCGTAAAATTCGCACTGAAGTAAAAATCCAAAAATGCAATGGCGTGGCTCGACGTCGACACAATCTTATTGCCCACCACCAGTATCTGGGAGCTCGAGCCAAAACCACCCTCAAACTCCAACGCCTCAGAATCCAACATCGAGGATGTCACGTTCACGTGCACGCGCGCACCACTCCCCCTAATCGACAGGCCCATGAGGACGCACTGCAGCAGCGTGATGTTCAGTGTCTGTTGTGGCGCGTCAAAGTTATAAAGGTCAAGCACAATCGCGGCGGTGAAGGTCACGTTGACGAAGCACAGACCACGCACACCGGGATCAGGATAGTCCACGGAGCTGATGCTGCCACCGTGCACGCAGCGGACCTCCGTGTCCTTCGCATCTGAGAGCGGGAGCGGTCCAAGGCCGTCCGGAACCGCAGCTGGTAGACAAGTGCCACCGTATCCGCCAGCAGCGCACACGCACTCACAGCCGCTAATGCTGCTCGTCCTCGCTGCGAAGCACACGGCGTCCACAGTGCAAACGCCACAGTCCAGCACCGTCACGGGTGCCTCAATGTTGAGGTCGACTCCGTAATCCGTCACAGGTGAGCCCCTTGCCTCGTTGCACAAGCCGTAGATGATCGGGCGCACGTCGGATGGCAGTGACCACTTGCTTGTCATGTGTGCATGGGTCGACGAGTACGAGCCGTACGTGAGTTTGTTGTGAAGTATCGACCACACACTCTGATCGCGGAACGCAACGCCGTTTTCGTCGGCCACGTACACAACGTAGGCGGTGCGGAACTCGTTGTCGCGGTGCACTAGCCAACTGCCACCAGTCACAGTCAGCGTGTTTGCAATGAGCATGGCGAAGCCGAGACGGAAAGTGCTGGACACAATCTGCAGCACGCTGCCGCCAGCCACCGCAACGTCCTCAAACACACACGCACCTTCGTAGATGTTAATGCTCGGCGCACTCCACGAGCTGTTCTGTATGGAGAACACAGAGCCACTGCTGACACCCAGGCCCAATGCAAGGGCGTACATCACGTGCGTCTGCGAATTGACGGCGCAGTTGTCCATGTAGAAAACGCTGGAAAGGTTCACGTCGAGACCGCGCTCCACGAGGATCGCAGCGCACGAGCCCCCGCCACACACCAGCTTCGACCGCGTCATGACAAACCGCGTCGACAGAAGCCGGACGCCGTCCAGGACAAGCGCGGGGCCACACCGATATCCCGCATGGCCAGGAGTCGTCGGCACGTACTGCGACCCGCCAACCGTCGCGCGCAGCGTTGAGTTCGCCAGCAGCACACTCGAGTGCAGCGGCATCGCGCCATGCAGCACAATCGTGCCCTCCAGCGACGTCACGTTCGTCATGTTGACGAGGGCGTGGGGCATCAGGCGCGCCGTGCTCTCGCTGAGACCGCCAATCCGCAGCTGTGCGCCGCCCGCAAGCACGCAGTGGCGCAGCGTCACGTTCAGCGCGTCAGCAAACGCGTCCATCGAGCGCAGGTCCACCGCCACAGTGATCGGCCCGCTGAACACCACCGAGTCGAAGCACGCCGTCGCACGCCCACCGCCAACCGTCACCGACTCCGTCAGCGTCACGCCACTCACGCAGTCCTGCGCACCACCACCGGCCCTCGCAGGCGGCACGTCGAACGGCAGGCACGCGTCGCCCACGCCGCCGGCACGGCAGCTGCACACGCAGTCAGAGAACGACGCCGTCAGCGCATCGAAGCACGCCAGCGCAGCCGCACAGCCGTCGCACGGCACCACGCTCACGGAGGGCAGACCGGCCAAGCGGTAGTCGCCGCTGCTCCGCAGCACCCGGCCGCCCGCACGGTTGCACTGCACCGACACGGCGCCGCTCGTGATCGCCAGCCCGGAAACAAGCGTCGAGCCGGTGGCAGCGCAGCGCGCAATCGACACGGCGCCGCCGCCCAGCGTCACCCCTGACAGCGACGCCACAGACGACGCCTCGCCCACCGCCCACACGTCGTGCAGCTCCAGCCACCCGCCGCCACCGATCGTCCCACCGTCGCAGCGCACCAGCGACGACGCAACAGACCCCTCGACGCCCACGAAGCGCAGCACCGAGTCGGACACCGCAAGGTGCTCGCCAAGCACAATGCCGCCGCCGCTGCTCACAGCCGACACGTTCGTCACGGAGAACACCGAGTGGCTCCGCAGACTGAGACGCGACGAAGACGTCACACGCATCGCGGACGCGGTCGGACCGCCCAACGCCTCCAGCAACACGCCGTCAAACACCACCGCGCTCGACAGCAGGTCCACACCGCCGCCAACGTACACCGCCGTCCCGCCCGCCTGCAACGACCTCAGCACAGTGTTGCTCACACGCAGCTGCGAATGCAGCAGCGACGTCGCGTGCAGCACAAGCGGCGACGCCACCGCGTCCGTCAGCCCGCTCAGCTGGGAGTAGTGCATCGGCCCCGCCGTCACAATCGTCGAGTCACGGACCGTCACGTTCGTGTGTGCCGGCAGGTTGTGCACAAACACGAGCGAGCAGTAGCCGCCGGACAGCCCGCTCACGCTCACCTCCAGGCTCCGGTCACGCGCCGGCTCGCCGCTGTAGCCCCGCACGTGGATCTGCGCACCGCCGTCGCACACACAATCCCTCAACTCGAGGCGCAGCGCGCCGGGAAGCATCGCCGGCACGTCAAACACAACAGCCACGCCGTTCGTGATGTAAACGCCGTCCATCAGCACCGTGTCCACGGCGCGGCCAACCGTGATGGCTCTGTCCACCGTGCCGCCCCGCAGTCGCAACACCACCGCATGCGCCGCAGGCATCCACGCAGCAGCAGCAGCCAGCGCCAACACAAAAAGAAGCGCCACACGCACAGCCGCAATGGCCCTGCACCGCACACGGTGCCGGCTGCGCGGACACGCGCCCACCGCAGACCGCATCCACCGACACAAACAGGTATCAACAGGACTGTCGTGGCGTGTCGCACTCGCCCCGTCAACCGTAACTCCTGCCTAACAAATCCCTTCCCACAGATGGGAAATCCAGAGACACAATTCCGATAAATCGCTATCCCACTACTGCTTATCCTAATACCGCAAGTAACTCCTAACACCTTGAAACGATAGTTGTGCTGGTCAAGCCAATTTATCTCTAACTGTTTTTTCAGGAAAGGAATAAAAAGGAGCAGCAAATAAACACAGCGGCACTCAGACGCATCCGGCCACAGACAGTCCCCACCACAGCGCAACCACAGACACAAAGACGCTCAGAAGCAACCACGCCAGTGACACCATCGCCCTCCCCTCATCGGCCGGAACCGCACCAAAACGCACCGCGGATTTGTTGTGAATTGACGGCAATTGAGCAGTATACACGGAACAGCATCAAAATTTCATCCTATAATTGCTCAAATTTATGTTTCTCGTACCCGCTGCCAACATCACCGAAAAGACCACAGAAGGGAATTGTTCCACGCATCCTTCTCCTGATCAAAGCAAACCCTTCATATCCTCTCCCACTCCACGGCCTGAGAGCCGCAAGAGGCTGTCGAGAAAAAGCACACGTGTGGAAATCCCCAATTTGCGAGACGGAATCGGGTGCCACTCACCCTCACTCCCTCCCACCTACCCGCTCCCACAGCACCACTGCCGCAGCACATCATTATGACAAGGAGAAGCAGCACCGCGGAAGTAAACACATGCCGGGACATGTTGGGTCTCTGTGGCTCACTCTCTCTTCCTCCCCTCCTCCTTCCGCTGGATCCGGTCACGCGGCGACGGTTGTGCGTGCGGGGTGCCTTCACTGCAGCAACACGTGAGAGCATATGTGTGTGTTTGGGCGGTGTGTTTGCTGTTGGTCATTTCAGAGTGCACAGTGGTTATTCGCGCCTGTTTTCCTTACTAGCGTGTCTGCATGCGCAAGGTGGAAAAGACAACAACAGCGGCAATACATCAGACACGCCACTGGAGTGCAGAGCACATCACCCACACAAAGTGCAGGACACGAGACAATCCGGAAGAGACGGCACGGGGGACCGTGGCCCACAGAAAAGAGCAACAACAAGGCGAGTCACGGCGGAGCCCAACGCTCACACAGTAATAACGCCGCCAGCCCGCGCATGGGAGAATCCGGCCAACCCCAAAAAAAAGCCAAACAACGCAAACAGGCAAGCGCCATGGACAAGGACGAGTGACCCACGACCACCGCCTCCCGATCATTCCCGCGAACAACGGGATATGGGGACAGCCCCGCAGCCAGCTCACAACGCACGCGGAGCGGGCACCCACCACACCGGCCACGCGCAGAGGTGGGCTCTCATCCACCATGACGCGACGCCAAAATGCCACTGCCGCCACACGGAGTACACCATCTCCTCGGTACAACTCATCCTTCGTACATCCCCTACAGATGCCTCCGTCAACGATGGGCCCTATAACACAATAGATGTAATTGGAAAATGCAGTCATGCTGCAATACCGCCGGACACAACGATTCTTCCATAACGGAGCAATTCTCCCAGTATGCCTCGCCTCCACACAAAAGCATCCAAATGTATAAAACAGCCCCAATGTTTTTTGCCAGAAACCAAACAATCCCTTCACTCCCTAATTTGTTTTCCTATTTCGACGGTTCTTCCTCACTTCGGAGTGCTTCGTCTCCTCTAAAGCCTCTGTACGATACTGACACTTGGTACTGGCGCACCTCTTCCTTCCAAAACGCCGCTATTTCACGGCTTTCATCATCGCTCACATTATTGGAATTGACGACATCACACCTCTGCCAGTCATTCATCGGCGTGCTGTCTGCGTGCTGCACGTAAATAATCTCCCACGACATTTCTCGGGATAATTCCTCCCAACCATTAAAATATGCCGCCAGATACTCGGTGAACTGCCTCACAGTGCTGGCGGTGGTGTGGTGCCCACCCGCCGTAGCCAACCGCAGACCAACCAGCGTCTTCGGATTTGAATCCACAAAGAAAAGGCCGTCCACCAGCGGAAAGTTTTGGGCTTTGGGCTCATACAGCACCCAGTGGTCCATAGCAACCGGATTGGAAAGGCGTTCCGGTGGCGGCAGAACCTCTTTTCTGGTGAAGCTCTTGTCTGAGTGCTCTTTCAGTGCACCTGTGTGGCTCACGTCGTCCTGGTGGCCTCAGTTCCTTGATTTTAATTCTTATCGCACGCAGGAAATCCTCATTCAAAAATGCGGATACGGCACACTTTCCAATAAGATATGGTGGGACATAATCCCAGAACCCCAAAACGAAAAAAATAAAATCGGACTGCTTCATTTCTTCCTCCAGCCTGGACAAAGTTTCACGTTCGAGGTGGGAAGATACCAGCAAATTCAGAGGCGACTCAATGCTGTTTCCCCGTCGTACTCGGACAACCCTCACAAGCTTTCGAGACAAGTCGCTGTCATTGGACGAGTAGCAACAGCCAATACCCAAATTGCGCTCCAATTCCGAGGCGGTCGACCCATCCACGGCCTGCTGACACGCTTTAATGCGGTCATCACATGCCTGTTTGCCAAAGATGGAGCGGAGAATTGGTCCCACGTTATTCATGCGACCCCTCACCTCCCTCCAGTACTCCGCTTGCTCCTGCAGGGGCCAATTGCGTTTCATCCAAATGCACATTGCCCTCACATCGTTTTCTTCGGGACAATTCGTTACGATTGCAGTAGCGTCCATTTTTTTGCCCACCGTTCATAGTCGTTTTTGTCTGGCGGTGTCACCACAATCATGCCCCATCCCCTGCAAGGCAAACCAGCAGGCGGTTGACGACATGCCAATGTCGCATCGTAGATACAATACCCCTTAACCCCACGCAAAGAAAAAATGTTTACAACATCCTCAATCCTGGGGTCACCCCTGTATGTTGATACCGTTTTGGTGGTCTTGTCAAACAGAAATGATTGACTCCCAACAACGTACGCAACCATTGGGAGCTGCTCCGCATCATAGTGCAGCAGCTGGTAGAGGAGGTACGAGCCGGCATTCATCGACTTCCCAATCCCGGGCGTCCCAATCAACAGACGCTGCTTGGGCTTAAAGTCGGTCCCACCGTGACTGCTGAACCACTCGGTGAGATCGCCCTTAACAATCTGCCACACTCGATCCACCTCACAGTTCACGTGGCAGTCACGAGTGGATTTATTCTCCTTCCATCTCCACGAGTACGGCCATCCCTTGTGCGAGGTGAGCACCATCAGCCTGGGACGCGGTGCACCGGATTGCCACACACCGTCATCCTTTTCGAGGGTGTCGTCAACTTTCTTGTAATCCCATGACTGCTGTGGTTCCCCTCCCTCACTTCCATTCCCGTCCCCTCGCCGCCAGAAACTTCCACCACATGATGCCACCTCGCATTGTACACTGACTCGTACAATCCCTCCAGTTATCTCGGTGCACTCGACTTCTTTGGGTTCCCCGCTTCCTCGGCGGCTGCATCCAATAACCTTTTGGTGATTTCATGAACACTTGCTTTTGCCTCCGCAGCAGCCACCAACCACCTCAGTAGATTGTCCATGCAATGCTCGTAAAGCTTGCTTACATCCTCTTCCATGTCCATTTCATCCCTCACAGCCCTCTCCATCGTATTGTAATGATCGGACGCCTGCATTCCGCCCAATACTCCCGCACCGCAAATATACTTCTTGGAATCCTTAAAAAACTCCTCAGCAAGACATCCCAATTGGCGTCCACAGCGCCCCTGCCGTCCAATTCCATCGCAAGAAAATCATTCAGCCGCATTTTATCCACGCGAACCCTTCCTTTAAACACCGCATATTTAATCCTAGTGGAAACGTCAATCCCCAGTCCTTGTCGTTCTCGCCTTTCCCCTTCTTCTGCCCTCCGCCTCTCTACTCTCAGTACATAAGAGCAGGCTGTGCTTATCTGTGCCCTTGCAAGAGGAGTGACCGTATCCTTTCTTTTAAACTCCCTCCAATGCCTGAGAGTGACAATATATTCTCTGTTAAGCTTATGTGAAGCCTCCGATAGCACGTAATACTCCTCACGCTCTTTTTTCAGCTCTTGGTACGACGGCAATGCCTTTATTGGGCTCAATAACACTTCGTCTTGGATGAAGTCATTGGGGCTACTCAAAAGGTCCTTCAGATAGACGTTCTCACTGAATTCCTCAACGCCCCTGCCGCCAAAATAATTCCGAAGGAAATCATTCAGCCCCATGTTGGTGATGCGTTCATTTCCCTCCAGCAGTAATTTATGCAGCCGACTGTCAAGAGTCCACTGCGGTCGCTCTTTACTCCCCACCGCATGTCGAGCCGCAGCGTCGGAACCATCGCCGGAGATGCCGCTTCAAGGCGCCATCACAACGCCCGTGCGGTGAAGCATCCCACTCGCACCGCCCAACTGCGGCCAGAAGGTGCCGCTGGCTCCAAAGGACAGTCGCGGCTGTCTCGTCCCGCAGTCCCAATGGCGTTGGGCGTGGCACTCGCACGGCGGGGCGGCCGGTGCGCCATGCGGCCGCACTGCAACGCCTGTCGGTGAAACAGTCAAGGCCCACCGCCCCCGCAGCAACACAACGTGCAATTGGCCACAACACCGCCACATTATCGCCCTTTTTTATTTCGTTTTATTCACGTTGTCCGTCGGTTTGCCCTATCACTGGCGATAAAAATAACTCCGCACTCTCGCAGAGAAAGAAAAAAGCGCGATCCCACCGTCCCGCCGCGGGCCAACACTCTCGTCCACCCACCGCCATTGCCGCACAGAAGACCGCAGTCACATCGCAAAGTCAACACCACAATGCGCACCACACCATCGTGCAGTGAACAATGGACGAGACGCGGCCACGCATCGCCCCGCTCCATTTTCCCACCCATCAAGCGTTGCGTGCCCGCACAAAGTAGCAAGCAGAATCAGAGTGCACACAAACCCAACAATCCCCTCACTCGCTGAAGCACATTATTCGCATGGAGTGACAACATTTGGGGACACACCAGCAGTAGCAGGCTGCATGGAATTTCCCTGCCAACCCCCTGAATACACACAACAACTCTGCGGAATAACAGTGGCAGCCCCTCGGTGTTCCCCGCAGTCCACATGACAGGAAGAATTCCACGCACACATATTTCCGGATTCCTCGCTAATTGAGTGCACATCAACAGAGCGTAAAAAAATACGCGTGCAGGATGGATTTAAATACGTGAAAAAGTCGGCCTGTTTCGTTTGATGGTGTTGGCGAGCAGTCCCACACAATCCAATCAAAGTGACACGCCGGACAGAATGGCGTCCGTCAATCAATAAATAAATGCGACACTGAAAAGGAGCAGAGAAGAGTTGGCGCATGCGATTGCCAGTGACAACTGTGAGCAAACCCGCCAGCACCAACTGAGGTGCCGAGGAGCACGTTTGTGTAGAGCTGGCCGTCAGGCAGAGAGGGCAAATAAAACAAGAGGGCAGCAAACCCTCTCGTTCAATGTCTCCTGACCGCGACACCAGAATCAAAATACAATGGACGATAAGAGCGGCAACGCCTTCTCCAAAACATCTTGTCAAGAAGCCGCAGGACCTCATGAGGGAAGAAGGCAGCGGCGGCAGCCACAGCGGGGAAGGCAATAAAACGGCTGGCAGGCACCTTCACGTCGACGCGCACACCACATCCGAGTGGGCCGGGAGCACAGACCGAACCGCTCGGAAACACACGCATCAAATACGCAAAACAAAGTCGCGTTGAATCGACTGGAACTCCCCGCCCAAAATAAATTTAAAAAGTGGCGTTTTTCAAGGGGGATCCGCTTTTCCGACGACGGCACGGACGCCTCGCAGGAATTTCTTGCAAATCTCCCTTCGCAGGTCCGCAGGAAAACGCAGCGGAATAAAAAGAGAGCGCAACGACGCAATAAAAATAATCCTCCTAACCGACCAGGTGGCAGGCTGCCCTCGCGTAAGTGGACAAAACACAACTTCACTCCGGTCTGGTAGTGGTGGTCGTCTCGCAACATTTTCTTCCTTCTCGTCGCAGTGCACATCCCCTCCCACAAATCATGTGTTCGGGCCATGCTCCTGCGGCCAAACATCGCGCTGCTGGATCCCGCGGCACAGTCCTCGGCACAGAAGTGAGGGAGGAGGGACCGCAGAAGGTGCGAGCAAATCCAAATTCGGTGGCGGTCGCTGCAGTGAAGATTGACGTCCCACGCGGTGTCCCTTTTCTAGGCCCGGTCCTCACCGTGCCATGCTCTCAGCGTGCGGTGCGCCGGCCGCTCCGAACATCCACACGTGCTTGCGTCTCACCGTCGCTCCCAGCCCCGTTCGTTGGCTGCATCAGGGATGCCGCCATCCGGAGACGGGCATAAGGACGTTGCATCCAACAAAACCCTCAGAGGCACCCGCTGGGCCAGCGACAACCATCACTGCGGGGTGTGTGGCCCTTCCGCCGCTCACCTCAAATCGCACTTCTACGCCTCCTCGAGCAGCAGCAGCAGCAGCATAAATACACCGGTCCACTAGGGGCCGTCACCAGCCATTGCAGGGAAACCACTCTGCCTCAGTGCTATGAAACCCGAATTGCATTGACGGGTCACTTCGGAAAGTCCTGTCGCATCCTCCCCCATTATGCGGAAACACATCCATCGTGCATGTGTCCACCGCAGCCAAATGAATCCGGTCCAAATACCCCTCCAATCAAAATTCCCCTTTCCTCACGCCATTCCTTCAT
>NW_001849378.1:0-9703 GCF_000209065.1 Trypanosoma cruzi
ATAAGAGGCGGGACCATCTCCACATGACTTACGCACGTTCGTCATTGGATATGGTGCTTCAAAATACGCTATGGCAGCGAGCTCATATGGGCAGTAGCGACGGATTCAGCGAAGAATGAGATGCAGAAGACGTATGCAACCCTGGCACGCATTGTCAGTGGAGTTCCGAGCACTGTCGACCCGGAATCCGCACTTCTAGAGGCTAATATGCCGCCGCTTCACGTCCTTTGCCTGCGCGCGCGGCTCTCCATATTTGAGAACACACGCGCATGTCAGATGGACTGGATGCGAAGACCTCCGCCTGAGCCACCGCCCCGCGCAGGTTTCCGCATCTCGCCATTATCTCGGGACGAGCTATATGCCTTCGTAGACGCATACACAAAGGACTATGGCATCACTCAGAGCTCACCACGCGAAGAGCGGTTCTTTCGCAGCTCCATTCCTCCCTGGTTTGCGGCCTCCGCACACCGGGTCAGCATTGACGTGGAACTTCCGATAGACCACTCAATAACTGACGAGGAAGAGCTGATACGGGAAAAGCGCAGGGTCAGCGAAGAGGCTCTAGCGCTGCACAGTCATCGTTCGTGGATACTCGCGACGGATGGCGGTGTCGACGTTCCCAAGTCAGCCGGGGTTGGAATCCTGCTTTCATCCCTCAATTCATCGGAGATAATAGAAAAGGCCAGTATAAACTGCGGTGCACGCCCATGCAGCTACAGGACGGAATCCCGTGCGCTGCTTCTAGCCCTAGAAAAGCTGATTATCCCTCGTATCCAACACAGGCGTAAAACCCTGCTTGTGGTTACAGACAGTCAGTCTCTTCTTGCGGCTTTAAATAAGGGCCCGCTCAGTCAGACAGACTGGACGGAGGATCGGATCTGGCAGCGTCTCTTAACACTGACGTGTGCTGGCTGGTCCGTGCACCTGCAGTTTTGTTACGGACATTGTGGAATACATGCTAACGAGCTTGCAGATCAGTATGCGACGCAGACTATGGAGACTGGACAATACACGGAGCAAGGAATTGCACCTTTATGGCATACGGATCTGCTGACATGTTTTACTACCCAGCTCACCAACAAGTGGCGTAGTACGATTCGTCAAGACACTCATCGCTACTTACTTTGCGGCACAAGGCCATCAGATCTCAGCGGCAAGGACCTGATCACTCAGGAAGTTCTTCACCGTCAAGAACTGGTTCACCTCGCAAGGGCAAGGTGCGGCGAATCTGAGCTCTGGGGTCGACTATACTGGGCTGTGAGAGATTGCACGAACCAATGCCGTTTCTGCAACATCTCACCAGAACAGTCTGCATATATGCGCTCCAACAACGATCCAACTGCACCGGGGACGGACACTGTTCCCCCGTCGGCAAGGGAGGAAGACGTCTCTCCAGTAAGGAGACGGACCATCACACGTCGTCGGAAGGAGAAATGTCCGTACTGTGATTCTACATTGACGGGATTCTCGAATCTCGTCAGTCACTGTCGGTCATTTCATCCGGAACATCCTCCACCGCTTCCCGAGCTCAAATGCGATTTCTGTGACATGGTTTTCCCCACACGGAGAAGCACCGCACAGCACAGAATTCGCTGCGCACACAACCCAGACGCCACACGGCATCTAAACAGAAGTGCCAGGAGGCGATCTCTGCTGCCGCAGGATCAGCCAGATTCCACAAGCACGCCAATTGGCCCGCAGGAAACCTTGCACCATCTGCTTCTAGAATGTCCAGGCACCTTGGCTGTGCGCCAACGGCTGGGCATTGAACAGGGCCTCCGCACCGAAAAGTTCTCTCAATGGCAGTTGCTTCATAGCAGGAAACTTTTGTCGCTGCTCGACCACCTCTTCGGCACTCAGATGGCATCCTGTGGCTAGACGCGCTGGTAAGAGTAGAAAAAAAATAAAAAAAAAACGTCAAAAGGGAGAGGGTTCACTTTGGAATTTCATGAGGTGTGCGTGTGCGCGTTTGTGTTCTGGCGAGTAAAAATTTTTTTTTTTCTTTTTATTTGCTTTTTTCTTTAAGTTTTTATAGTAAAGCTGTCAGCCATGCACCAGGGTGCACCGTATATGCAGTATGCAATTTACCCCTCACAGCAGCCGACGATGAAGCCTTACCCTACAATGGCCACTGTGTCTCCGGAGACGAGGAATATGCTCAACCTTCTTGAAAGCCTCTTTAAGCTGGAGTTGCGTGAGAAGGCAATTTTAGAGCTGGCCAAACACAGAGATTCCTTTCAAAAACTTGGACCGTTCTTGTGGTACAGTGTAGGCACTATGGCTATTTTGCTGCAAGAGATCATCTCTGTCTATCCGCTTCTTCACTCCCCAGAGCTGCTTTCCAAGTCGACAACAAGCCGCGTGGGGAGTGTCCTTACACTTCTACAGAGCGTTGCGTACGATGATTCTACCCGTAAATTATTTTTGGAAGCCCATATTTGCCTCTTTCTATATCCATTTCTTCGCGGGACGGGTAGCGGAACGGGGAATGTGACGGAGGGCCTTCGTCTGACTTCACTTGGCGTCATTGGTGCTCTTGTCAAGACGGACGACAACGATGTGATGCAGTATCTTCTTAGCACGGAGATATTCCCTCTGTGCCTTAAAATAATGGAATATGGACTAGAGCTCTCACGGACTCTAGCCACCTTCATTGTGCAGAAACTTTTGCTCTCAGATCTCGGTCTGCAGTATGTCTGTCAGACGCCAGAACGATTTAAGGCCGTCGCGGCGGTTCTGCAGAACATGGTGGGATCGAAAGAATGTACTGCGCGTCTTCTTCGGTACATCATTCGTTGTTATTTGCGACTTTCCGAGAATCCTCGTGCTTGCGAAGCACTTTCTCGGTGCCTACCAGAGGTGCTTCGCAATGACACGTACAAGCAAGCACTTGAAGGCAATCCCAATATAAAAAAGTGGCTGCTTCAACTTCTTGTAAATATTGGCGACGAGGGGGCGAAGAAAATTCTAGAAGGTAACCTGAACGCTTAGTAGTGTTAAGGCAGAGAACAGGAGGGGGAAAGAAAGAAAGAGAGAGAGAGGAAAAGTGTATGGAGAAGTTGGAATGGAAAAAAAACACAAAAAAAAACGAAACTTATAAATGGCATGTTCTTTTGCAATTAGAATTGTGATTATTGTTGATATTATTATCTTTGAGGAAATTGTTTAAGCGAATAGCCCCCCCCTCCCACCTCTTATTATTAATTATTATACGTCTCTAATTTCTCGAGGTCACACTATCTTTTTCTTTTATGCACCCTTTGATGTGACAAACTCAATGAATTAACAATGTTGTATACACTTCATGCATGAAGGGGGGGAAACAAAAGTTTGATAGGGCCATTCACAAAACAGAAGGGATGGATGGCGCACTGCCCAATGAGGTTTTGGAACCTTTGGAGGAAGTGTACAAACCATCGCTGCGTGTGGATGTTACGGCAGAGCCTCCGGAGGAAAATGAAAACAGCACAGGAACAACTCCTGTGACATCTGTTACTCCACATGTTTCTACAAATATTTTTGTGGCAGGACTCCCCCCATCATGGGACGAGAACGACTTGCGGAAAAAGTTTCAGGAATTTGGCGAGATTATTTCTACAAGACTTGTGAGACAACGTCATTTTGCATTTGTAATGTTTCGAAGGCCCGAGTCTGCGCATGCTGCGATCAATGCGACACATTTGACACATCCCACACCAAATAGCTCCATGTTCTTGCATGTGTCTATTGCGATGCATGATGAGGGGGTAGATGAAATACCTAATGATCGTATTTTTATTCGAGGGCTACCTCAGTGGGCAAACAAGGATCATCTTCGGCATTGTTTTTCGCGTTTTGGCAGCATTGTAGACTCCGCCGTACTTATGAATCCTCTTGGACAGTGCAAGGGTTCCGGTTTTGTGCAGTTTTCATCTATTGATGAGGCGACGGAGGCGATTAAAGCAAGGAAGACCATTCGCATTGAAAACTGGGATGCGGAGCTGGAGATCAAATATTCAGAGACGGCTGAAGTTAGGCAACAACGACAGGAACGTAACAAAAACCGGCAGAGGCATTCACCCAAATATGGGCAGCACCAGCTACAATACCAACTTTTTAATTCTTCAGCTTCGGTGGTTTCCCCAATACCCGCCTTTCCTGTACTGGGAATGTCAGCTCCGTTCCCCTTTTTTTATCCACGGCCTGCGCTTAGTCCGGCGGCATCGCCCCACATAATATACTCTCCGATGGTTCCATCACCCGTAGTGCCGGTATATCCGTCTCCGCCCGTAGTTTTTAAATCCAAACTGGACTTATTTCCCTCCAGCGGTGATTTACTTTTTACCGGTGTATCATTGACAGAATCAACCCTGTTGTCACTCTTACAGTGTTATGGGAAGGTAGAATCTAAGGATATTTTTGATGATGCTGGGGCAGCCGTGAGAATGGTGGACCGGGGGTTACACGCAATTATTGTTCAACAACTCAACGGCACCATCTTTCCCGATGGTAAGGTGATGTCAGTCGTTCTTTACCCTTGAGCCCAACCAAAACGGTTTTTTTTCTTTTTTTTTTTTTTTTTCTTTATTCCATTATTTTAAGAAGCAAGGACAATCGCGCTAAATGAACAAAACAAAAAACAAAAATGAAAAATGAGAAGCAAAAGAGAGAGAGAGAGAGAGAGGAAAGGCAAATCAACAACAACAACAACAACAACAAATGTGGTAAGCAGTGATACATTTAGATTACTGTATTGATGTTTTTAAAATAGCATCAGTTCCTTACATATTAAGAGTCATTTCTCATGCTGACGCTGTAACGCTAGTTGAAAATTACAATAAGCTTATTATTATTATTATTATTATTATTATTATTATTATTAGTGTGTGTGTCTGTGGAAATGTTTATGTTTAATAAAGTATTATTCATGACTTTTTCTGTTTTCTTCTTTTTATTTTTATTCTTTCCTCTTTCTTCTTCTTTTTGCTCTTTTAATTACAGCTGTGCAATGCTTGGGTTAGGCGTGGGTAATGCTTCCACAAATAAAATAGGGTTTATATGGGGAAATTTGATTTTTATCTCCTGCTGCGTTACTTCCATTATTTATGTTCTTGTGGGTCTTTTTGCTTGTCGTCGGTTAATTCGGTCAAACTGGCGTTGGGTGCTGATTGTGGCCCTCTACTGGTTAGTTGGCATGCTGCATGCTTTTTTGTCACTTGCTATAATTTGTTTGGCGGTGGCCTGCGTATTTTGGACCTTTTCTGACAAGGCGATAGCAACTACCGAGGCAATCGCGTACTCGGGAGTCATGGTCGTACTCACTGTGTTTTTTGCTCTTGGACGGAAGTCAATAGTGTACGCACTGTAAAACGAAACTATTTTATGTGTGAAATGCATGTATTTTTGTAGTTGTTTCTTTTTTTTATTCCTTAAAGAAAAAAAAAAAAAAAAAAAAAAAAACGTTTTTCTTGATCTTTTTAAATTATTTTCTCTGGTGTTATTGCTGTACTTGTTTCTTTTGCTTGCATTGCGACTCATGTATGTATGTATGTATGTGCCTTTTTTTTTTAATTTATTTTGATACGGACTTTGCTTTTGCTTTTTTTTTTTGCTTCATGTCGATGGTCTTAGCGCTGTGTGTTATAAATAAGTAAAAAATGGAGTTTGTGACTCAGGTGGAGGGGGAATGTATGTTTGGCAGTCTCGTCAGGGTTTCTGAATCTTCGGATCATGTCTACAGTACCCCTTTTTCACCGGACGGAAAATATCTGGCATGTGTGCTCGGTGACGGCTCGCTTCTTATCTTGGACCCTAAAACACTGCATGTTCGGCACAGGACTCAGATGGGCAAATCGTACGATGGCTTGCCTAGCACCGGCGTCTGTTGGTTTACACAAAAGGAAGACGATGTGTACGACTTAGTTTCTGTCTCAAGTGCAGGGGGTGTATTTGTTTGGAGGTGGGACGGAGGCCAAATTGAGCGTACAGCAAAAGCGCATGAGGTGGATAATGAAATTACATGTGTTGAAGTCTCTTTGGATGCAGGCGATTTCCTCACGGCTGGTAGTGATCGTATTGTTCGCCAGTACGATTCAGCTGGTAAGTTGAAAGATACCTTATGCAAGGGTTTTGACGATGACGGGTACTTGCGCGCAACGCATACAAACCGTATTTTTTCCGTTCGTTTTGTCACACCCACAATCGCTGTTAGTGGCGGGTGGGGAAGCCCAATTCAGGTATGGGATATGCGTAGCTTGGAGTCTCGAAAGCAGATTTTGGGTACACAGATTGCAGCTGACAGTATTGAGCCTCTCCCCAATACCACCTGCATCATTGTCACCTCAAAAAAGCCGGAAAGACAGATACAGGTGTTTGACTGCGTGTCGGGGGAAGAGATGGAGGAGGTTTCCACTCGTTTATCATCCGAAATGGGAGATAACGTTCCGTTGGTCTCAAGATACTGCGAAAAAACTGGTCTTCTATGGACCATAACATCAAAATCACATAAAGTTCTTGTTACGTCATTCTCTACTGGAAAATTATTGGCCTCGTGCGAATTGCCTGTCTCTCTTATGAACATACATGTTTCACATCACTATCCTTTTCAAGCGATTGTTTCATGTGCTAATGGAAAGATCTTTCTGGCCACAGTGAAGGTGTAGCTTAGGCACTGCCAATAGTAAAAAAGTGCATTTGCCACGTGATTTGTTTTTTTTTTCCTAAATTTTATACTTTTTTGAGGACCCTCTTTTTTTTTTTTTTTTTCATTTGTGTATGTTTGTATGCGCTGAAAGAACGTGTTTTTTTAAAATACGAATCTTTTTTTTTTTTGTTTGTTTGTTTGTGGTTGGTTACTGGCACTTTTTGAGTATGTCGTGCCCCGTCTTGTCAGCAGCGTTCCTTTTAGCAACGTTTCTTTTTTGTAAATGCGTGTGTGCATACATGCATTTGTGTATGTACATATATCTATATTTTTCTATATATATATATATATATTATTTATTTATATTTGCACCATTTCGCTTGAAGGTTTTTCATGTTTTATTTTTATTTTCTTTGCCTTTATTTCGTTTGTGTTGCCTTTTTTTTTTTTTTTGTCTTTATTTTTTTCTATTCCTTTTTGTTTTTCATTTGGGCATTTTTTTCTTCTACCTTCATGTGGCTTTATAAAGAAAAGAAAAAAAAGGGGCTAAGATCGAATGAACCACACATGACGACTATTAAAGAGGAGACGCTTGATCGTTTACTGCGTGAAAACAGACGGATTCAGTCATATGTTCGCTCTTTGATTGAGGCGATTGAGGTTCGCCGTGTGCTCACAGATAATGTTCTTTTTGCATTAATGCGGAGAGAAGCTGCACAGCGGCAGCCTAACCGAAAAGAACTTCTTCGGGCTGACGTGGACCTATGGTTTAAATTTTGCTGTGGTTCCCAGATGTATGCGCCTGCTTCCCTTATGCGGCCGCCATGGTATTGTCATGCATTTGCACCCAACTTTCGCTGGAGCCATCGAGCGAAAAGGTTGATGAAGAGACAGGTGGAGCTCCTGGGTTTAGACAATTGGGAGGAGGGCAATTCTGCGCAGTGGCAGGTTGTGGCGAATGCCGTCAACTACGACTCGAGTTCTACTCGGAGCGTAGACGGTTTTCAATGTTTTCTGCAGTATTATCAGGAAGTGATAGCTTCGCCGGACCCCTTCTCGTCCACGGAGGATAACCTCATCGACATGCATGACCCGGTAAGCGGTCGATGGGGCAAACTTGTGGATGACATTCTTCAGCGCATTGGCTGTCGTCGTACGGTGTTTCAGGTTGCGGAGAGGTATCGCAAACTTAAACGTGAACTTTACGAGTACAACTGTCTTCTTTACAATACCGATTGGGTAAAAATAGAGGCACTTTTGCGGAGCAATGCCACTCCCGAGGCGGAACTTTTTTTAGAGTGTTCATGTAGGCTGAATATGGGTCGCAAAATCCCTTGGCTGACGGAGGATTCTATCCGTAGGACTTTTATGTGGTATCAAGCAACACGTGTTAGCGGAGACGCTCTTATGCTACGAAACATTTACGCTGTGCTTCTAAGTAATGGGGACTACTTTTCTTCCAGGGAGGCCAGAGAAATTGGGGTGCGTCTCCTAGGGTGTGACCCGCTAGATTTACGCGAGGCAATTGCTCGGGCAAGGTGGCGGTATGCACAGATTTCGGAGGAAGTGGCGGCTGCACGTCTTTCGTCATCGGTACCAGAAATCAAAGAGCGTGTCCTTGCGAAGGTGTTGCGTTGGCATGACAGTGTCTATGCTTCAGATTTCTTTCGTTTATCGATTAATTTGTTTGGCCAGCGAGATGGTGCTCTGGCGTGCTTTCGTATCTCACGGGATTACGAGCGACGTCGCAGGAAGACGGCACCGCACGGTCGTCTCCAGCTGTTGTAGCACCGCCTGCAGCCAGCAGGATGGGGAATACACACGCACACACAAACAAAAAAGTGCTTTTTGCACACCGTTTACTTAAAGTTGTCGATGTTTGTTTCTACCTTTTTTTTTTTTTTTTTTTTTTTTATGGATGAAACCAAAAAAAGGATATGGAAAGGAGACAAAGACGCTCTGAGTTTGGCATTTTTTTTCCTTTACTTTTTTTTTTTTAATTTGTAAATTAAGTTTTAGATTGTTTTTGACACTTCCTGTTCTTTTTTTTTTTTTTTTTTTTGCGTCAATTTGCGTTTCTCACTACGTAATTCTGCGCAGTTTTGGCCCGAGAGGTGAGGGCAATTCGAAGGATAGAAGTGAAACGCAAAGAAGAAGAAGCAATAAGAGAAGAGTTTGCAGATGGACGCCTTTAATCCCATCTCTGAGGCTCAGCGGCTCCAGGAGGAGCAGGAGATACTTGAGCGTGACAGGAAGCGGCAGCAGGAGAAAGAGGAACGTGAGCGACGTGCGGCACAAGAAAAAGAGGCGGAGGAGCGGAGGAAGCGAGAGGAGATGGAACGCCTTATTGAGGCGGAGAAGAGACGTATAAAACAGGAGGAGGAATGGCGCAAACTTGGGACGGATATCATTCAGAACCTTCCTCCCGTACCACCCTCCGTTGTTAGCGAGGGTCTGGTACAAGCATGGTACCTTGACGACGAAACCTCAAAGCCAACGCTTCGAACTGCGAGCTTAAAAAAAGGGAAGAAACGCGACACTCCGCCCGTGACGCTGCAGCAACTGAAGGATCTCGGCGTCATTTACTATGATATAAACTTGAACGACTTTTCCATTGTCAGGCAGTTGGTGAAGGAACGCCTTTATAAGCATACGGATGAGGTGCATATTTCACAGACATGTAAAGATGAGTCTTTTTTGGAGCGTTGGTTCCAAGAGCACTTCAACGAGGATGAGCAAATTCGCATTGTGATTGACGGCTCCTGTTACTTTGATGTGCGCTCCAAGCAGGATAAGTGGATTCGTATTTATGCAAAAGCGGGAGATTTGTTTATTTTTGCACCAGGTCTTTATCATCGTGGAACCCTGGATGAGGATGACTACGTTGCACTCTACCGTCTTTTTCGCGATTCTCCACGTTTTGCCCCCTTTTTCCGCTCCGACGCACGGGCCGAGTCGCAGAAGGTACGTCTGAATTATTTAATGTCACTAAAGAAGGGAAATGTTGCGGCAGAGATTGGGTTTCGCTGAGTGATGTAAAATTATTTTCGTTTGAACGTGCTGTGTTGATGTACATTTCCC